>NC_092173.1:39536147-39553647 GCF_045791955.1 Oncorhynchus clarkii lewisi | reverse complement strand
TCGTTTCACACAAAGACACAACCTGTGACTACCCAGCTCAGAGAAAATCTGACCGTCTATGGTTTCGTCTTGACATCTAGTCCAGCATGGAGACTCTGTAGAACATCACCTAGTCAACAACTAGCCATCCAATTGTATCACATCTCCTTCCAAGAGCTATCTCTCTTTTTCTCTGAACTCTAATTAAGTCGTTCACACACCGAGACAGCAGTCCCCTGGCCCCCCCATCTGTCTATCCCACGCCCTCTCTCCTCCCCCTCTCCTCTCCTCTCCTACCTCTCTCTCTGAAGCTCTGAAAGCCTTTTGAACTTGTGCAGCTGTGTGTGTGGCTGCTCACATGCTGCCCTGCACAGGGATGTACTGGGAAGAGGCCATTAATACATTGTTCTGTTGTGGAGATTGAAGTCCAAATGGACACAAAGAGGAGAGGAGCAGGCCCGACCTGTATTCATCCTGGTGTGTGTGTGTACCAGATAGGGTCAATCTAGCCCACTTGGGAGTTAAGTGGGGTTAAAAGAGTGATGACGGTACATAAAACCCCCCTACACAGGAGCTCCAGAGTGGTGCAGCAGTCTAAGACACTGCATCGAAATGCTAGAGGCATCACTACAGACCCGAGTTCAATACCGGGCTGTGTCGCAGCCGACCGCGACCGGGAGACCCATGAGGCGGCACACAATCGGCCCTTGTGGTGGCGGGCCGGGCGCATGCACGCTGACTTCGATCGCTAGCTATACCGTGTTTCCTCCGACACGTTGGTGCGGCTGGTTTCCGGGTTAAACGTGCAGCGTGTCAAGAACCATTGAGGCTTGACGGGGTCGTGTTTCGGAGGAAACCTTGGCTCTCGAACTCCGCCTCTTCCGAGTCCGTACGGGAGATGCAGTGATGGGACAAGACTGTAACTACCAATTGGGGAGAAAAAGGGGTAAAATGTACAAATAAATACATAATAACACTACTTAACAGGGGACCTGTGAGTGTGGTCATGAGATTGTAGGTAGGTACCCTGTGCGTGCAGGTGAATGTTATGGTCTGTTAGCATGTCTTCAGTTAAATACAGAGAAAAGTGAGTCAGAATATCTAAGCAGTTTTTTTTTTTATCCTAGTTAGTAGGATCTGGATTGGATCCCAGCTTCGAGCTTAGTGAAAACGAGTTAGATAGGACAATATGGCAATATGTTTTTCTGAATTTAGGCTTAGGGTGGTTTGATTAAAATGTGTGGTTAGAAAAAGACACTGCACTTCCATCCTCTCTAGCATGGCCAGACAGTGATGACTGGACTTGGGTGGTATACCGTATTTACCGTATTTCAGGGTATTTTGAAGTACTGATGGTATGATTGTCAATACCGCCTCATATTTTATACAGTATTTACCATATATCGGGGTATTTTGAAGTACTGACAGGATGATTTTCAATACCGTCACATTTTTATTCACAAAAAATCAGTCACATGGCATGCTTGTTAACGAAGAGCACATGGAGCAAACTGACGATCCACTTTTGAGCAGCACCAGAGAAGGGATCAGGATATACTTGAAATTCAATACTAACGTTTTCTCAATATCTTATAAGTTAACTATACAAGATATTCCATATACATTTGCTCCAGCTCAGGGATCCAGCTATGAATTTGGTTGGCTAACTTACTAGCTATAATGTCAGGTGGCTATCTTGCAATAACAAGCTTCTTGGTTACAGCAGAGACAAACGCCTTTTGTTTAGCTTCATGAGCTGGGTTGTCTGCCCCTGCAATTAGTTTAAATTCGCTAGTACTTTGTTATTATTTGTTAGCATACAACAGTGCGTTTGGAAAGTATTCAAACCCCTTTACTTTTTCCACATTTTGGTACGTTACAGCCTTATTTTAGAATTGATTCAATAGGATTTTTTCCTCATCAATCTACACACAAACAGGATTTTTGCTCATTTATAAAAAAAAATGTTTTTAAAAATGTAATATCACATGTACACAAGTATTTGGACCACTACAGACAATTCCTTCGACGTCATGCCTTGGTTTTTGCTCTGACATGCACTGTCAACTGTGGGACCTTATATAGACAGGTGTGTGCCTTTCCAAATCATGTCCAATCAATTGAATTTACCACAGGTGGACTCCAATCAAGTTGTAGAAACATCTCAAGGATGATCAATGGAAACAGGATGCACCTGAGCTCAATTTCGAGTCTCATAGCAAAGGGTCTGAATACTTATGTAAATAAGGTATTTATGTTTTTTCTTTTTAATACATTTGCAAAACTGTAGTTTTTTTTTTTGTCAATATAGGGTGTTGTGTATAGATTGCTGAGAAAAATTGTTCATTTAATCCATTTCAGAATAAGGCCGTAACGTAACAAAATGTGGAAAAAGTCAAGGGGTCTGAGTACTTTCCAAAGGCACTGTATATATATAAATATGTATCTTTAAAAATGTTTTACGTTTGGAAAGAAATAGCGGCCCTTGTATGCCCTGCCGGTAATATCATATACCCCGTTATGGTACATGATGAGAAGGGGGTAGCTGCAGCCCAATATGGCGACCGGAGTATGAGCAAGTGGGTGTGTGGAAAGGAAGGAGTGGGTGTGTTGAAAGGAAAGGAATGGGTGTGTGGAAAGGAGTGGGTGTTTCGAAAGGAAAGGAGTGGGTGTGTGGAAAGGAAAGGAGTGGGTGTTTTGAAAGGAAAGGAGCGGGTGTTTTGAAAGGAAAGGAGTGGGTGTGTGGAAAGGAGTGGGTGTGTGGAAAGGAGTGGGTGTTTCGAAAGGAAAGGAGTGGGTGTGTCAAAAGGAAAGGAGTGGGTGTGTTGAAAGGAGTGGGTGTGTCAAAAGGAAAGGAGTGGGTGTGTCAAAAGGAGTGGGTGTGTGGAAAGGAAAGTAGTCGGTGTGTGGAAAGGAAAGTAGTCGGTGTGTGGAAAGGAAAGGAGTGGGTGTAGTGGGAAAGGAGTGGGTGTGTCAAAAGGAAAGGAGTGGGTGTGTCAAAAGGAAAGGAGTGGGTGTGTCAAAAGGAAAGGAGTGGGTGTGTGGAAAGGAAAGTAGTCGGTGTGTGGAAAGGAAAGGAGTGGGTGTAGTGGGAAAGGAGTGGGTGTGTCAAAAGGAAAGGAGTGGGTGTGTGGAAAGGAAAGGAGTGGGTGTCTGGAAAGGAAAGGAGTGGGTGTGTCAAAAGGAAAGAAGTGGGTGTGTGGAAAGGAAAGGAGTGGGTGTGTCAAAAGGAAAGGAGTGGGTGTGTGGAAAGGAAAGGAGTGGGTGTGTGGAAAGGAAAGGAGTGGGTGTGTCAAAAGGAAAGGAGTGGGTGTGTCAAAAGGAAAGGAGTGGGTGTGTGGAAAGGAAAGGAGTGGGTGTGTCAAAAGGAAAGGAGTGGGTGTGTGGAAAGGAAAGGAGTGGGTGTGTCAAAAGGAAAGGAGTGGGTGTGTGGAAAGGAAAGGAGTGGGTGTGTCAAAAGGAAAGGAGTGGGTGTAGTGGGAAAGGAGTGGGTGTGTGGAAAGGAAAGGAGTGGGTGTGTGGAAAGGAAAGGAGTGGGTGTGTGGAAAGGAAAGGAGTGGGTGTGTTGAAAACGCTCTGCTATAGGTTAGACGGTTTTGATTAAGCTGTGTTTTTTATTCAACAGTTTCTTACCACACAACTACCGTGAGAGTTTGGATCTCTGTTTTGAAGCCAAAAGATGAGTCTGAGTCAGATATCACTGTCAGGTTTACAAAAATAATTGTACATTTTCAGTTGTAAAACTGACCTTTTTTTTTTAAGTACAGATGATGGATGTTGCTTGTATGTGTTGTACCCTAAGTGTAGGAACACCTGCTCTTTCCGGACTGACCAGGTGAATCCAGATGAAAGTTACAACTTGTTAAATTCACTTCAATCAGTGTAGGTAGATCAGTGGTCGCCAACCGGTCGGCATTCCTAGTCGATCACCAAATATGTACAAGGTTAATTTAATAAAGCACAGTCTCCTAGTGGGATGGAAAGGCCAATAGCTAAGACGTGGTTGATTCATTTACTAGGCTCAGCAGAATTTCCATGTTCTGTGGAAAGAGCTTTAGGGGTCCAAGGAACAGAAACCGTGAGAACACGGACATTCATACAAATGAAAACACACTTTTAGCCTGCATGCTGTATGCACATGGACACATACTGTACATATAGGCAGATACATCATCCGTACTGACATCACTCAGTGCACATCTCTCACATTGACGATGTGGACAAATGGTCCATGTTAGTCAATACAGCCAATGCAAACGTAGACATGACATTAGCTAGAAGACTGTGCTCTCGTCAGCATGTGAGTATGATCACTTGACTGACTCATTTGTAAACTACAGGCCTTTCTGTTGGGTTGAAACCAAGTCGTTTAAGTCCAAACTGTAAAAAAGTGAATTATTACTTACTCGGATTTTGGAAAAAACGCTTTCAGTGCTAACTTATACAACTAAAACCAGATATAAAGTATGTAGAAAAGGTAACGGTGATATTTATTTTTAAATAATATAATCTTTGAGAACTAACAATCATCAACATAAAAGCTAGGCAGTCGGGGAGAAGTGACAATTCTGAGTGGACAAAACATTAGGAACAACTTCCAGAAAATTGAGGTGAACCCACTTTTGCCCTCAGAACAGCCTGCATTCGTCAATGCATGGCCTCTACAGGAAGTGGAAAGCGTTCCACAGGGATGCTGGCCCATGTTGACTCCAATGCTTCCCACAGTTGTTGGCTGGATGTCCTTTGAGGGGTGGATCATTTTTGATACACACATGGGAAACTGTTGTTGCGTGTGAAAAACCCAGCAGCATTGCAGTTCTTGACACAAAGGCACTTAAAATATTTTGTCTTGCCCATTTACCCACTGAATGGCACGTATACACAATCAATGTCTCAATTGTCTCCAGGCTTAACCTGCCTCCTCCTCCTTCATCTATACTGATTGAAGTGGATATAACAAGTGACATCAATAAGGGATCATAGCTTTCAACTGGATTCACTTGGTCAGTCTATGCCATGGAAAGACTATATTTTGTTATTATGTTTGAGCAATAGAACACTGGATTAGCCATGAAAAAGTTCATAGAATTGCAGGAAATTAGCTTTAAAACTGAAACGTTTTCTCACAGCTCCATGGAAAAATGTTACGGATTACAGTTTTTCTCAATTGCTAAAACACTAAAACCCATTGGCTGAACAACGTTCTCAGTTGCCTGGACTCATTTAGCTAATTATGCAGTCTGTTGTCAATACCTTAAACCATTTCACATGGTAAAACACAATTTGCAGATCTCACTTAGACTTTTCAGCAAAACTCTAAACACATTCTCATTCTCAAAACACATTCTGCACTCTAATGCACATGTCATCCATTCTGGTAAACACAAGTGGCAACAATCAAATACAAAGAGAACATATGTCATTGATTGAACACAACCATTCAAAATGGATTTAACCTGTTTCAAATGATGTGACACAACCAATATAAGCCAGTTCAGAGAGCAAACAGGTTGTTGAAGGTGGGAAGGAGAACGTCTGAGAATGGATAGAAGAAACAATGTGAGAGGACGAGGACGAGTGCGTATGCGAGGTGGGCGACGAGGAGGAAGAGGAGGAGGAGGAGGGCAAGAAAGAGGAAGAGGAAGAGGAAGACAAAAGAATGGAAATATCTGATGAAATCCGAGCAACAGTTCTAGACCATGTTCTTGCCCATGGACTGACAATGAGGGAAGCAGGACTTAGAGTGCAACCCAATTTGAGCCGATGTTCTGTGTCCACCATAGTAAGGACATTCAGAGAAGAGAACAGGTACAGGATACTACTGTATTTTTGTAATTGCAAATTTACTGTACTACACTATATGCAGCTGTTTCAATAGACATGTGTAAAGTTAATCACTGTATGTATTGTACTGCATGAATATGTTTTGTAACTGCACTACTACTTTTTGTAGAATTGCAAGGCTGCCACATGCAGGTGGAAGGACAGCTATATTCACTAGGGAGCAAGAGGCCGTTATAGTTGGCATGGTCCTTCAAGATAATGCAATACGACTCAGAGAAATCCAGGAACGAGTGATACAAGACAACACGCACTTCCAGGGAATCGACAGTGTGAGCATTTCCACAATTGACCGTGTCCTCCATCGTATCAGGATGCGAATGAAACAAGTATACAGAGTACCTTTTGTGCGCAACTCACCAGGGGTGAAAGAGCTGCGAGCTCAGTATGTGCAAGTAAGTGTACATTCAGAAACATTTACTGTAATCCAGATTGTCTACAGTACTAACACATACTATTTGAATGACATTACTCTTCAGTACATACAATGTATGTGAATCAGAAGCCTAATTGTACTCTACAGTATAGCACTGTCTCTGTACGACTTACAAAATCCTACATACAGTATATTGTATTTCTACACAGACAATATTTGACTTGGAATCCTTGGACAGACTCCATGAGTTCATCTCTGTCGTTGAAGCAGGCTTCAATCTAACAAAGAGGAGAAGGAGAGGCCCGAAACATGATTGGACAGCGGGCCATTGTTGAAGTCCCTGGTCAACTAGGTGGCAATGTCACAATCTGTGCTGCTATCAGCAACCATGGTGTTCTACATCACCATGTTACACTCGGGCCATATAACACTCAGAACCTTCTAAGATTTATTGCCAATCTCAAATATTTTATTTGAGCAGCAGGTTCAAGAGCAGCAGGGTCAAGAGCTAAATGAGAATCTCATTCCCACCTATGTGATAGTGTGGGACAATGTCAGTTTCCACCGAGCTGCTTAGGTAAGAGAATGGTTTAACATCATTGGGCAGTTTATGAACTTGTACCTCCCTCCATACTAGCCTTTCCTGAATCCGATTGAGGAGTTTTTCTCCTCTTGGAGATGGAAAGTGTATGATAGACAACCCTACACCAGAGTAAACCTGCTGCAAGCCATGGATTTAGCCTGTGGTGATATAGGTGAGGAATCATGTCAGGGCTGGATACGGCACACAAGAGGCTTCTTCCCCCGTTGCCTCAGGAGGGACAATATTGCTTGTGATGTCGACGAAGTGCTCTGGCCTGACCCAGCCCAAAGACAAGAAGAAGCACATTGATCACATGTTTACTCCTTTGATTTGTGTCCCGTTTAGTATTGTGTACTGTAGTACAGTGCATTGTAGTCTGTATACTGTACAATGGACACATTGTATGGCCCTGAACATTGTGCTTTCCATTTATTAACAGTACTGACTGCTCAATAGATTTTGACTGGTTGCAGGTTCATATCAACAAAGAACAAGAAATACAGTATCACAGAGACAAAGGACAAGTTTGTGAGATGCAGGGTACAGTACTGTAAAAATAGGGGTACAAGGAGGAGGAAGAACAAAAAACAAAATTGCAAAGAGCAAAGCAGAGTAGTAATTTCTGATCAATTTTGTTCATCAAAAGACAATGACGGAAAAATATGATTTTTTTTTATATTAAAAATGTTCTTCTCTGTGAGAATTGTATGTTTTGAACAATATGTTTTCTATTTTTCAGTGTATTGTTTACTGGGTGCTTGAGAGTGTCACTTTGTTCATGATTTGACAGCAGTGTTTGATTTTGAACACAGGTAAAACTGTTCTGAGGCGAATGTTTCGTTTTGCGAGAGGAGTCGGAGGTTATGTAAATAGTGCTTGAAGATGAGGTTTTTATGTTTAATGTTTTCAGGAAACGGAGCAATGTTTCAGAAATTGTGTTTTAGCAATTGAGAAAAACTGTAACCAGCTCTGGTACAAGGGGCTCCCTGAGAAGGCTATACCAGCCTGAACATCAAAAAGGAAGAGAGAGAGAGCGAGAGAGAGAGAGAGAGAGAGAGAGAGAGAGAGAGAGAGAGACAGAGACACAGAGAGGCAGAGAGACAGAGAGACAGAGAGACAGAGAGAGAGAGAGAGAGGGAAAGAGAGTGAGAAAGAGAGAGAGAGAGAGAGAGAGAGAGAGAGAGAGAGAGAGAGAGAGAGAAAGATAGAAAGAGAGAGCGTGACAGAGAGAGACAGAGAGACAGAGAGAGAGAGAGAGAGAGAGAGATAGAATGTGTGATTATTAGTATAGTGCTCAGGCACTCCAATATTCCCTCAACTGTTTTAGTCTTCTCTCTCTGTAGGAGCAGAGCTGGGCTTCCATGTCAAACTGTCTGATCTCCCAGACTTCACAGGAAACAGAAGAGTGGAGACTTAAGCAGCTCTTTACTTTAGCAGAGAGTTCTGGCTCTGGGGATTGCATAATGTGAGATCAATTCGACCAAGCTTCTGGTGGCTTAAACTAAGAAGAGTTGGGTTTATTTACTAAAGTAACAGTCACAGTAAATGAATACACTCATACAGTATATGTACACACACACACACATACAAGCCCAGTGAAAAAAATCATAAAAATACACAAACACATACCTGATACCATCAGCTCCTCAACACGTAATTTCCCATTATGCATAGCTCCTGATGCCCATGAGAATCCAACCCTGTCGAAACTGAGCCTCTGGTATTCACTGCATGTTTCAGCAAGTCATTAACGATACTATAAAAATTGTAATAAATAAAAACATGGGCTTAACAAATCATGCCAGAGACCAACTAAACAAAGAGACAGATATCTGATCTTTGAAATTCTATGTACTTGCAAACCACAAATGATTTGGCTGAGGATTGTTCCAGGGGTGAGTCTAGCAGAATAATGAATAAAACAGGCAAATAGAATGAAGAGAATGACAGGAAGTATGGAGAAGATGTTAGCTCAGGGTGAAAGAGAGAGAGAGAGCAAGAGAGAGAGGGAGGGAGAGAGAAATAAAGAGAGAGAAAGAGAGAGAGAAAGAGAGAGAGATAGAGAGACAGAGAGAGCGAGCGAGCGAAAAAGAGAGAGAGAGAAAGAGAGAGAGCAAGTGAGCGAGCTGAGATTCCTCATCATCATCATCAGGAGAGGAAAGGCTGGAAGAAAAACACATTTTACTTGAAAAAGCCATTTCCTCCATGTGGAGGGGATTAACAGCAGTGTGCCACACAAACACAATTAGAAATAGAACCCAGAGATTACACACAATATTTCTCTCTCTCCCTCTCTCTCTCTGACTCTCTCTCCCTCTCTCTGACTCTCCCTCTCTCTCTCTCTCTCTCTCTCTCTCTCTCTCTCTCTCTCTCTCTCTCTCTCTCTCTCTCTCTCTCTCTCTCTCTCTCTCTCTCTCTCTCTCTCTCTCTCTCTCTCTCTCTCTCTCTCTCTCTCTCTCTCTCTCTCTCTCTCTCTCTCTCTCTCTCTCTCTCTCTCACACACAGAGGGGAGGAGGAGTGGCAGTTTGACACTAATGCTGCTTTCAAGAAGCAGGGGTTGAACCAAACTGTTGACAGTCTGTGAAGCAACGCAGAGACAGACCTTTCTCTTTAACAATCTGTGGCATGGGCACCCACTCAGCATATAATAGCAGCTATACTGTATACAGTCATAAAGGTACATGGTGCAGGAAACACCTGTCCAGACGTCTCCCCTTTGTGTTTCTATCTATAGCTCTGGTCAATGGAAATGGGTTGAGAAAGGGAGGGCTGCAACAGTATACACACTATAGCTTATAGGTATTGGCTAGCATCACACTGTAACATATAGGTCTAGACTAGCATCACACTGTAGCATATAGGTCTAGACTAGCATCACACACTATAACCTATAGTTCTAGGCTAGCATCACACTATAGCCTATAGGTCCAGGCTAGCATCACACTATAGCCTATAGGTCTAGACTAGCATTACACTATAGCCTATAGGTCTAGACTAGCATTACACTATAGCCTATAGGTCTAGACTAGCATCACACTATAGCCTATAGGTCTAGACTAGCATCACACTATAGCCTATAGGTCTAGACTAGCATCACACTATAGCCTAAAGGTCCAGACTAGCATCACACTATAGCCTATAGGTCTAGACTAGCATCACACTATAGCCTATAGGTCTAGACTAGCATCACACTATAGCCTATAGGTCTAGACTAGCATCGCACTATAGCCTATAGGTCTAGACTAGCATCACACTATAGCCTATAGGTCTAGACTAGCATCACACTATAGCCTATAGGTCTAGACTAGCATCACACTATAGCCTATAGGTCTAGACTAGCATCGCACTATAGCCTATAGGTCTAGACTAGCATCACACTATAGCCTATAGGTCTAGACTAGCATCGCACTATAGCCTATAGGCCTCTGACTCCGTCAGATCAAAATGAAGCAACATTTAATTTCTGCTCGGTAAGACACAAAACCAAATCTAGTACCAAGATCCGTTAAAGAGGCTCGGTGGCAAGGTACAGTCACATAATAAACGGTGGTACTTTATCCACATTTTATAGGCCAATAATAGATTAGTAAACTGATAACTGTGAAATTAAACAGTTTGCTGTCACCCTTCAATACACGTCACAGAATGCTGGTGGCCTTCAATGTGCACCAGTCTCCTCTGGCTAGAGGGTGGGTTACATTGTTTGACAGATGAATGTTCTGAGCCTTTTTAAGCTTGAATCTGTTCAGGGTGGACTGGTGCCAGATGAGCTGGTCCATTTTTAGCCCAGTCTAACTCGGGATGTTGCTCAAACATGGGCCATGTGGGTGCCTTAAGAGGGGGGGGGGGGGGGTAGAAATGCCAGGGACGATTTTTGGTCCCAGTCCACTCCTGAATATGTTCTCCCTACAGATAGAAGTGTTCTTTTTTCTATTCAAATAAAATATAATACTTGAGAAAATGTGAATAAAATGGCTCAATGGTTGGCCTACACAGCCTATTTTGTTTACATCGGCAGCATGTATCTAACTGTTTCAACAAGCACACATGCAACTCTTGTCAGGAAAAAAGCGGATGTTCTGCCTCTTCGCGACAGACATCCAGCCGGGAGCAGAAGGCATTCCTCTGCAGCACCATGGACAGTTCCCTACATGTGCTGCCTCTCACTTGCGAGGAGTGGACGTGCGCTCTCGGATTTCCATAGACTACTGTTCTACAAAGACAGATAGATTTCCTGGCAAGACAAAGACACTCCCAACATGAATTTCTGAGTCAAATTAAAAAATTCGTAGGATCATACCAACAAAAAAAGCGTTATTTTTTTTAAACTGTTTGGCTACATTGTAAAGGCATTAACGCATGGGCTGTGATATTGAACTCAACAATGTAATGCATTTTTGTCCACACCGATGCATAACAAATGCTTATTTATCACACTCACAATAACAGCCTCAAAAACCAACAAGACACAGGCATTGTCACCATAAAAACAACAACAATACCGAATCAAACAACTCAAATAATTTAGGAATAGAGCAATACATTCAGAAGACGGTCCAGGTTTAAACATAGGCTACATGTTGATAAAACGCCCTCGCCCCTCCTCAACTAGCGTACCATCAAACATATATTGAAAAACAGTAGAGGTGAGTAGAATGCTTACCCTTCTCAAAACTGAGATTTTTGCATACTTCAAGTTCAGCCATTTAAAAATGGATTTACTGTTTGAATAGCTTTGTATAAGTAATGATGCTCCAGGATAAAGGGGGGAGATGATATTTTGAGGTAGTGCTCTCATTTAGTTATTGTCCTTCCATTCACTTTGGACATCGTTTCCATACAGTGGGTAGTCTCCAGTAGGGTACCCTAGCTGCCAAGACGTAAAATACCATCTATTGGTCTGAAATTCCCCTGTGTCCCCATGTTACTCCTAGTCCAAAAGGAACGCATGTTTTTATCCGTGACACACAGTCGCCAAACAACCCATAGATGAACTGAACTGACAGGATCGCTCTGAACGCTCCACAAAACCTGCTGCCCATCTCCCCTGCGCAACACTCACACACGTCTCTGCTTAACTCTCTGCGCAGAGAGAGCAGAGGTGATGGAGTGTGTCACAATCCTCACACCAGTCGTGCCAAGCGAAAAAATGTGATAAATCGATTCTCTTGACAAATGTATGCGATAGCCGGGCGAAGGGAGGGGAGTAGTGGGGCTGTCATACACGGGGAGCTAGTGGATGTTAAATTACAGCCAGCAGATATAATGGAGAAAGTATACTACCTTGCAAGGGACTCAAAATAGCCTAAGATAATTTCCGATAGGCTATGAACAAAAATCATCCCCAGGTTGTTTGCCATGTAGGCTAATTGACGACAGTTCCGTGTGATTTCACATCGAGTTCCATTTCAGATTTACAATTGTGTTCCATGGGAATCAGAAATGAAAAACTGAAACTTTAGTTTTGACAGACATTCTATTACCTTTCATCTCACCAGGCTCTGACGTGGAGAGCGCGATGGGACGGGGAGTTCAAGTGAGAAGGAACACCAGGTCCAGAGAAGGGAGACGGTTTATTTACTATCCGACCTACTTCTCTCTCGTTGCTTTCTATTACCCAGTACGTTATTAGCATCACATGTGTCCTGCCACTGCTGCATCTCCAAAAGACGTAAACTGTTCGGAAAATGGAAACCCATTGAACAAAATGTATCTTAAAACAGAAGCCTGGTAAAATCTCCCTTTAGCCTATGTTTGTTTCCACTTTAAGTTTAAGCATCGTTGCGTGACGGTAATCGCCCTGGGGCTGCGTCAAACAATTACTGAGTAATTTCCCTCGCTTGAGAATGGATTTGCTCATATCTAATTTCCATCCCTCGACGAATGGATTTGCTCCTATCGGGTACATTATTAGAAGGCTGGCGACCTTTTGGTGGTTTGAATTTAAAAAATAGGCTATCGCTGTGAAAAGGGTAACATAGTGCATTCGGAAAGTATCCAGACCTCTTGACTTTTTCCACATTTTGTTAAGTTACAGCCTTGTTCTAAAAATGATTAAATATTATTTTCCCCCTCGTCAATCTATAACCAATACACCACAATGAAAAAGCAAAAACAGGTTTTTAGAAATGTTAACACATTTATAAAAATAAACAGAAATATCACATTTACATAAGTATTCAGACCCTTTACTCAGTACTTTGTTGAAGCACCTTTGGAAGCGATTACAGCCTCAAGTCTTCTTGGGTATGACGCTATGAGCTTGGCACACCTGTATTTGGGGAGTTCCTCCCATTCTTCTCTACATATCCTCTCAAGCTATGTCAGGTTGGATAGGGAGCGTTGCTGCACAGCTATTTTCAGGTCTCTCCAGAGATGTTCAATCAGGTTCAAGTCCGGATCTGGCTGGGCCACTCAAGGACATTCAGAGACTTGTCCTGAAGCAACTCTTGCGTTGTCTTGGCCGTGTGCTTAGGGTCGGTGTCCTGTTGGAAGGTGAACCTTCGCCCCAGTCTGAGGTCCTGAGCGGTCTGGAGCAGGTTTTCATCAAGGATCTCTCTGTACTTTCTGTATCTTTCCCTCAATCCTGACTAGTCTCCCAGTCCCTGCCGCTGTAAAACATCACCACAGCATGATGCTGCCACCACCATGCTTCACCGTAGGGATGGTGCCAGGTTTCCTCCAGACGTGACGCTTCTCTTTCAGGCCAAAGAGTTCAATCTTGGTTTCATCAGACCAGATAATCTTGTTTCTCGCGGTCTGAGAGTCCTTTAGATGCCTTTTGGCAAACTCCAAGCGGACTGTAATGTGCCTTTTACTAAGGAGTGACTTCCGTTTGGCCGCTCTACCATAAAGGCCTAATTGGTGGAGTGCTGCAGAGATGGTTGTCCTTCTGGAATGTTCTCCCATCTCCACAGAGGACCAGTGAAATGCTTTATTGATTTCACTTTGAATTTACGTTAGTTGACATCTGTGCCCAGTGTGTAGTCAGTCTGATGAGAAACTAGACATGATCATTTCCAAAATGGCACCATGTTTTCCTCTCATCTGCTAAAATGGAATTCAACTTCAGGATGAGGAATCAACATTACTCTGGAGGTTTCATTGCGTGGGGCTGAAGATCCGAGTTGTAGTATGGTAGACATTTAGAGGTAATTTCCTGATTGAGCTGATACTGTATTGCAGCAGACCCTTATGTCTGTGGGGTTGCTTCCTCTACACAGGCGTTGCTGACACGTGGCATATCTTACAACGCCTGGATATGTTTTGTATTGTTCAGCTATCCATTTGTTATAGTCATCTGGTGCCAATAGAAACCTTAGTTGATGCATGCAACTTCTGAGCAGGGGAATATCCTTGATGTCCCTGTGAGAAACATCTTACACCGAGGTCCCACGGATGTTGAAAAGATGTTGAAATTTGGTCTGTCCACGCTGGCCTTGATTAAAATAGTCCACAGATGTAATTTTTTAGACGTCTACGTTTGTTTCAGATCTGGTCCGGTCCGGCCTTGATTTCCTTTTCCACAGACATCTGGTCCGGTCCGGCCTTGATTTCCTTTTCCACAGACATCTGGTCCGGTCCGGCCTTGATTTCCTTTTCCACAGACATCTGGTCAGGACCGGCCTTGATTTCTTTTTCCACAGACATCTGGTCTGGTCCGGCCTTGATTTCCTTTTCCACAGACATCTGGTCCTGTCCGGCCTTGATTTCCTTTTCCACAGACATCTGGTCCGGACCGGCTTTGATTTCCTTTTCCACAGACATCTGGTCAGGACCGGCCTTGATTTCCTTTTCCACAGACATCTGGTCCGGTCCGGCCTTGATTTCCTTTTCCACAGACATCTGGTCCGGACCGCCTTTGATTTCCTTTTCCACAGACATCTGGTCAGGACCGGCCTTGATTTCCTTTTCCACAGACATCTGGTCAGGACCGGCTTTGATTTCCTTTTCCACAGACATCTGGTCCGGTCCGGCCTTGATTTCCTTTTCCACAGACCTCTGGTCAGGACCGGCCTCGATTTGGCTCAAACATAGATTGTTTATGATTCGTTCAGATTTGGTCCGGATATGACCAAATACGAACCAATTATAGATGTTAATGTTTCACAAGTTTGGACAGCACAGCATAGCACAGTACAGTACAGTACAGTATAGTACAGTACAATATAGTAGAGTACAATAGAGTACAGTAGAGTACAATACAGTACAGAATAATGTGCTATATTGTACTGTACCCTACTGTTCTCTACTGAACTGAACTCAACTCAACTGTTCTCTACTGTACTGTACTCTACGGTACTATACTGTACTCTACTCTACTGTACTATACTATACTGTACTATACTGTACTATTCTCTACTGCACTATACTGTACTATACTCTACTGTACTACACTGCACTGTACTATACTGTACTGTACTGTACTATACTTTACTGTACTCTGCTGTACTATACTGTACTCTACTGCACTATACTTCATTGTACTCTACTGTACTATACTCTACTGTTCTATACTGTACTATAATGTACTATACTCTATAATGTACTATACTATACTGCACTGTACTATACTGCACTATACCATACTATACTTTACTGTACTGTACTATACTGTACTATACTGTACTCTACTGTACTATAATGTACTATACTTTAGTGTACTGTACTCTACTGTACTATACTGTATTGTACTGTTCTATACTTCACTGTACTGTACTGTACTGTACTATACTCTACTATACTCCACTGTACTATACTCTACTGTACTGTACTATACTGTACTGTACTGTACTTTATTGTACTGTGCTCTACTGTACTATGCTCAACTGTACTATAACTCACTGTACTGTACTATACTATACTATACTCTACTGTACTATACTATACTGTACTGTACTGTACTGTACTGTACTCTACTGTACCATACTATAGTCTACTATACTTTACTATACTATACTCTACTGTACTATACTGTGCTCTACTGTACTGTACTCTACTATACTATACTCTACTGTACTATACTGTACTCTACTGTACTATAATGTACTATACTTTATTGTACTCTACTGTACTATACTCTACTGTACTATACTGTATCATAATGTACTATACTCTATAATGTACTATACGCTTTGCAATTTTGACATTTTTGGTCATTTAGCGGACACTCTTATGCAGAGTGACTTACAGTCAGTGCACTCAACTAAAGTAGATAAACAACAACATATCACAGTCATAGCAAGAAAAACCTTTCTCTAGACGTTACTGAGAATGTTATTGTAAATTAAGTGTTCTGTCGGTTTTTACTGTTCATGTGAAAATGTTGAACTTGATCACTGCCAGTTCTACAGCTTTTGAAAAAAGCAATATCCAGATTGTTCCTATTTAAAATGGAATGAAAACATTTGAATGTGATATAATGCTTTCTTCCTTGACATGTAGATATAGAAACCACGACCAAACACTTTTCTGTTGATGACAAAACATTATTTATAAAAAGCAATACATATAAATCTGGTTTATGAACACTAGAATTTGTTTACAAACTTAACACAGTAGCTGTCCTTTTAGTGTATGGTTGACTCAGCCTGTTGGCCATTAGCCAATCGGCATTTCTCAAAGAGTTCAAAGCATGTGAATGAATCCAACTGGTATTTACGACATCACAACTGGTAATTACCACCTTCCCACTTGGTTAAGAACGCAGCACAAGTCTGATCATATTCTACAGTCAAGGAAGGCCAGGAAAAGGAGCTCACCTTTGCCTATTCATGTGCAGGGAGACACTAAACATCTAAACAAACATTACAATTAAACTCGATAGGCGATGTAGGTTTATCAATGAGGAACACAAATAATATTTAGATAAATCAACATGACAAATACATATATGACAAAGAAGACACAATCTATCGAATAGGCGAACCTATCATTTGGCAAACTTTTTTTTTTAAATACTGCCAAAATGCATAACAAATACTTATAAAACCAATACAAGTATTGTTACATACTGTACCGCATAGGCAGTGGTGTAAAGTACTCAAGTAAAACTACTTAAGTAGTTTTTTGAGGTGTCTGTACTTTACTATTCTTATTTTTGACTACTTTTCCTTCACTACATTCCTAAAGAAAATAATGTATTTTTTACTCCAATCATTTTCCCTGGCACCCAAAAGTGCTCATTACATTTTGAATTCTTAGCAGGACAGGAAAATTGTTAAATTCACGCATTTATCAAGAGAACATCCCCGGCCATCCCAACTACCTCTGATCTGGCGGAATCACTAACACTCTAATGTACTCGTTTGAAAATTATGTCTGCGTGTTGTAGTGTGTCCCTGGCTATCCTTAAATAAAATAAAAATACTTCTGATACTTAAGTATATTTAAAACCAAACACTTTTAGACTTTTTACTCAAGTAGTATTTTACTGGGTGACTTTCACTTTTACTTGAGTCATTTTCTATTAAGTTATCTTTACTTTTACTCAAATATGACAATTGGGTACTTTTCCTACCACTGTATATAGGGAAGGGAAGAAGAGGGATGTTCTTCCTCCCTCACAGATGTTCTCATGTTAGGCCCATTGGATGGTGTTTTCCACTCACAGTACGTACGTACGCACACACACACACACACACACACACACACACACACACACACACACACACACACACACACACACACACACACACACACACACACACACACACACACAG
>NC_092173.1:39481147-39533647 GCF_045791955.1 Oncorhynchus clarkii lewisi | reverse complement strand
ACAATTTAAAAGATTTTACTGAGTTACAGTTCATATAAGGAAATCACTCTATTGAAATAGATTCATTAGGCCCTAATATATGGAATTCACATGACTGGGAACACAGATATGCATCTGTTGGTCACAGATACCTTAAAGAAGTAGGGCTGTGGATCAGAAAACCAGTCAGTATCTGGTGTCACCACCATTTACCTCATTCAGCACGACCACATCTCCTTCACATAGAGTTGATCAAGCTGTTGATTGTAGCCTGTGGAATGTTGTCCCACTCCTCTTCAATCGCTGTGTGAAGTAGCTGGATATTGGTGGGAACTGGAACACGCTGTCGTACGCGTAGATCCAGAGTATCCCAAACATACTCAATGGGTTACATGTCTGGTAAGTATGTGGGCCATTGAAGAACTGGGACAGATTGTTGCGACATGGAGCCATGCATTATCATGCTGAAACAAGATGAAAGGCATGATAATGGGCCTCAGGATCCCGTCACAGTATCTTTTGGCATTCAAATTGCCATCGATGAAATGCAATTGTGTTTTGTTGTCCGTAGCTTAGCTTATGCTTATGCTTATACCATAACATCGCCGCCACCATGGGGCACTCTGTTCACAACATTGATATTAGGAAACCGCTAACCCACACAACGCCATACACGGTCATCTGTCCGGTACAGTTGAAACCAGGATTCATCCATGAAGAGAACACTTATCCAGTATGCCAGTGGCCATCAAAGGTGAGCATTTGCCCACTGAAGTCGGTTACGAAGCCGAACTGCAGTCAGGTCAAGACCCTGGTGAAGACAACAAGCACGCAGATGAGATAAGGTGATGGAGGCAGATGAGTGACACGACAATGGGCCTCAGGATCTCATCACGGTATCTCTGTGCATTCAAATTGCCATCGATGAAATGCAATTGTGTTCGTTGTCCGTAGCTTGCCTGCCCATACCATAATCCCACCACCACCATTGGGTTCATAACGTTGACATCAGCAAACCGCTCGCCCACACAACGCCATACACACTGTCTGCCATCTGCCCGGTAAAGTTGAAACCCGGGACTTATCCGTGAAAAGCACAGTTTCTGATCGTTTGTGCAGAAAATCTTCGGTTATGTAAACCCACAGCTTCAACAGAGTGGCTGGTCTCAGACAATCCTGAAGGTGAAGAAGCCGGATGTGGAGGTCCTGGGCTGGCGTGTTTCCGGATGTGGAGGTCCTGGGCTGGCGTGTTTCCGGATGTGGAGGTCCTGGGCTGGCGTGTTTCCGGATGTGGAGGTCCTGGGCTGGCGTGTTTCCACGTGGTCTGCGGTTGTGAGGCCGGTCGGATGTAATGCCATATTCTCTAAAACAACATTATGGTAGAGACATGAACATTAAATTCTCTGGCAACAGCTCTGGTGGACATTACTGCAGTCAGCATGGCAATTGCACGCGCCATCAAAACTTGAGACATCTGTGGCATTGTGTTGTGTGAAAAAACTGCACATTTTAGAGTACTCTTTTATTGTCCCCAGCACAAGGTGCACCCGTGTAATGATCATGCTGTTTAATCAGCTTCTTGATATGCCACACATGTCACGTGTATGTATTATCTTGGCAAAGGAGAAATGCTCACTAACAGGGATGTAAACACATTTGTGCATAACATTTGAGAGAAATAAACTTTTTGCGTATGTGGAACATTTCTGGAATCTTTTATTTCAGCTCATGAAACAAGGGACCAAAACTTAACATGTTGCGTTTATATTTTTGTTCAGTACAGTTAACTCAGGCCTTGAACTTTAAAAAAAGATGTGTCACTTCCGGTCTACTTAAACTGTGTGTCTCTCAAATGGCACGAGTGCACAGCGCACTGTTATGATGCTGGATTTATGTGGACAAACATGCTCATGTAGCCTACTCTTAATTTGTTGACAAAAAGATGAAAACACCATGAATGGTTGTGTTAATATTAAAAGATAATGAAAAAAAATGTTATCGTTAAATTACATGTGTTCACTATTAGGATGTTTTTTCTTCCCGTAGAAGGTCCCGTGGAAAAAAAAATAGAGAACCCCTGAATGTCACAGTATAATTCACACTCTGGACTGAGAGTTGAGAGGATAGATGGGTAGATGGCAGAGGATAATATAGAGGAGAAGAGTCAGGTCTGTGTGTGTATGTTCTCCTCTCTCCACTCAGTTCTGCCGGCAGTCAAATCAAATCAAATTATATTGGTCACCAGGGTTGGGTAGGTTACTTTCTAAAGGTAATCTGTTACAGTTACTAGTTACCTGTCCAAAATTGTAATCATTTATGTAACTTTTGGATTGCCCAAACTCAGTAATGTAATCTGATTCAATTCAGTTACTTTTAGATTACTTTCCCCTCAAGAGGCATTAGAAGAAGACAAAAATGTATGTTACCAATTGAACGACATCTATTGCAGGATCAATCACTGTTAAAGTTTACATAGCTGGACATATATGGATGTTATATATTACTTTATGGGTTGGTTATGTAGGCTTCTTCTAACCTGTCGCTTTCTACTACATATAACAACACGATTAAATTATATCTTTACGTTAATATATATAATGGATGCAGCAACTACAGAGTTCCCCTTTAAGTTTATCAAAAGTGTGCGAGTTTGAGCATGTGTCCATTAGGCCTATGGATGTATTTTTTTTTTATCAACATGAATTAGACTGAGCCACACTTTTATTCCATAGGCTTGAATTCGCACTATGCAGCTGCTGCAAGAGAGCATTTTTCACTAGCTGTCCACTGGTTTCAAAAACAATTGTTGACAATCAGGCCTACTACTGTTGTGTTGTCTGCAAATTTGATGATAGAGTTGGTGGCGTGTGTGGCCACGCAGAAAATGGGTAAACAGGGAGTACAGGAGGGGGCTCAGCACGCACCCTTGTGGGGCCCCTGTGTTGAGGATCAGCGAAGTGAAGGTGTTGTTTCCTACCTTTACCACCTGGGGGTGGCGCATCAGGAAGTCCTGGACCCAGTTGCACAGGGCGGGTTCAGACCCAGGGCCACAAGCTTAATGATGAGATTGGAGGGTAATATGGTGTTGAAGGCTGAGCTGCAGTCAATGAACAGCATTCTTACATAGGTATTCCACTTGTCCAGATGGGATAGTGCAGTGTGCAGTGCGATGGAGATTGCATCGTCTGTGGATCTATTGGGGAGGTATGCAAATTGAAGTGGGTCTAGGGTGCCAGATAAGTTGGAGGTGATATGATCCTTAACTAGCCTCTCAAAGCACTTCGCGATAACAGAAGTGAGTGCTATGGGGTGATAGTAATCTAGTTCAGTTACCTTTGCTTTCAATGGTGGACATCTTGAAGGAAGTGGGGACAGCAGACTGGGATAGGGAGGGAAAGATGTCCATAAACACACCAGCCAGCTGGTCTGCGCATGCTCTGAGGACGCTGTAAGGGATGCCATCTGGGCTTGCAGCCTTGCGAGGGTTAACGTGCTTAAATGGTACTCACGTCGGCCACGGAGAACAAGAGCCCACAGTCCTTGGGAGCGGGCCGCGTCGGTGGCATTTTTGTTATCCTCAAAGTGGCAGAAAAATGTGTTTAGCTTGTCTGGGAGCAAGACATCTGTGTCCTTAACATGGCTGCTTTTCCCTTTGCAATCCGTGATTGTCTGTAGACCCTGCCACATACGTATCGTGTCTGAGCCGTTAAATTACGACTCCACTTTGTCTCTGTACTGATGTTTTGCCTGTTTGATTGCCTTACGGAGGGAATAACTACACTGTTTGTATTAGAGCATATTCCCAGTCACCTTGCCGAGGTTAAATGCGCTTTCAGTTTTGCACAAATGCTGCCATCTATCCATGGTTTTTGGTTTGAGTAGGTTTTAATAGTCATAATGGGAATAACAAGACCTTTACACTTCCTGATGAACTCAGTCACCGTGTCCGTGTATACGTCAATGTTATTCTCAGAGGCTATCCAGAACAAATCCCAGTCTGCGTTATCAAAACAATCTTGAAGCATGCATTCCGATTGGTCCGACCAGCATTGAATAGACCTTAGCACGGGTATTTCCTGTTTGAGTTTCTGCCTATAGGAAAGGGAGGAGAAGGATGGAGTCGGGATCTGATTTTCCGAAGGGAGGGCAGGGGAGGGTCTTGAAGGCATCCCGGAAGTTGGAGTAGCAGTGGTCGAGTGTTTTTGCTGCGCGAGTACTACAGTCAATGTGTTGATAGAACTTCGGTAAAATTTTCCTCGAATTTGCTTCGTTAAATTCCCCAGCTACAATAAATGCCGCCTCAGGATATGTGGTTTCCAGTTTGCACAAAGTTTAGTGTAGTTCTTTGAGGGCTATTGTGGTATCGGCTTGAGGGGGAATATAAACGGCTGTGACTATAACCAAAGATAATTCTCTTGGGAGGTAATATGGTCGGCATTTGATTGTGAGGTATTCTAGGTCGGGTGAAAAAAAGGACTTGAGTTGTTGTATTTTATCACAATCACACTATGAGTAGTTAATCATGAAACATACACCACCACCTTTCTTCATCTCTTAGAGTTGTTTTAGTCCTGTCTGCGTGATGTACTGAGAACCCAGCTGGCTGTATGGACGGGGACAGTATATCCCAGAGAGCCATGATTCCGTGAAACAGAGTATGTTACAATCCCTGATGTCTTTCTGGAAGTAGATCCTCACCCTGAGCTTGTCTCCTTTATTGTCCAGGTACTGAACATTAGCGAGTAATATACTCGGAGGCGGTGGATGGTGTGCACGCCTCCTGAGCCTGACTAAAATTCCACTCAGAATACCTCTTCCCCGCAGGCGGCGTTTTGAAGCAGCCTCTGGGATAAATTCAATTGCCCTGGGGGATACGAACAAAGGATCCAATTAGAGAAAGTTGTATTCCTGGTCGTAATGCTGGTTACCGCCGCTCTGATATCCAAAAACGTATTTCCAGCTGTATGTAATAACACAAAAAACATTCTGGGCTAATAATGTAAGAAATAACATTACAAGAGTTAGGAGCAGAGCTGCCATGTCTGTCGGCCCCCTTATTGTTCTCCATTCACTGTGTGTGTATGTTCTCCTCTCTCCTCTCATTCTGCGGCAGGTCCATCCATCTCCGGCATGAGGGCCATAAAGACTTTAAGTCTCAGGGCTAAATTACACTGATGCTCTGCCAAGCCTGATGTTCAAAATAAATGTAAATGAATAAAAAACACACACACACACAGACAGTCGCCCATATATTGACTATAGTAATAGACCAGCTGTATCTCAGTGGAAGTGGTGTGTTACAGCCCAGAGGACAGGCGTCTGTCTCTGCAGCAGGTACTCTGTCTGTCTCTGCATCAAATCAAATTGGATTGGTCCCAAGCACATGGTTATAGCAGATGTTAATGCGAGTGTAGCGAAATGCTTGTGCTTCTAGTTCTGACATGCAGTAATATCTAACAAGTAATCTAACAATTTCACAACAACTACCTTATACACACAAGTGTAAAGGAATGAATAAGAATATGGATGAGCGATGGCCGTGCGGCATAGGCAAGATGCAGTAGATGGTATACAGTACAGTATATACATACAGTATGAGATGAGTAATGTAGGGTATGCAAACATTATATAATGTTGCATTGTTTAAAGTGACTAGTGATACAGTTATTACATCCAATGTTGTATTATTAAAGTGGCTAGAGATTTGAGTCAGTATGTTGGCAGCAGCCACTCAATGTTAGTGATGGCTGTTTAACAGTCTGATGGCCTTGAGATAGAAGATGGTTTTCAGTCTCTCGGTCCCAGCTTTGATACACCTGTACTGACCTCGCCTTCTGGATGATAGCGGGGTGAACAGGCAGTGGCTCGGGTGGCTGTTGTCCTTGATTATCTTTTTGGCCTTCCTGTGACATAGGATGCTGTAGGTGTCCTGGAGGGCAGGTAGTTTGCCCCCGGTGATGCGTAGTGCAGACCACACCATCCTCTGGAGAGCCTTACGGTTGTGGGCGGAGCAGTTGCCGTACCAGGCAGTGATACAGACTGACAGGGTTCTCTCAATTGTGCATCTGTAAAAGTTTGAGCGTTTTCGGTGACAAGCCAAATTTCTTCAGCCTCCTGAGTTTGAAGAGGCGCTGTTGCGCCTTCTTCACCATGCTGTCTGTGTGGGTGGACCATTTCAGTTTGTCTGTGATGTGTACGCCGAGGAACTTAAAACTTTCCACTGTCTCCACTACTGTCCTGTCGATGTGGATAGGGGGGTGCTCCCTCTGCTGTTTCCTGAAGTCCATGATCATCTCCTTTGTTTTGTTGACGTTGAGTGTGAGGTTATTTTCCTGACACCACACTCCGAAGGCCCTCACGTCCTCGCAGTAGGCCGTCTCGTCATTGTTGGTAATCAAGCCTACCACTGTAGTGTCGTCTGCAAACTTGATGATTGAGTTGGAGGCGTGCATGGCCACGCAGTCATGGGTGAACAGAGAGTACAGAAGAGGGCTGAGAACACACCCCGTGTTGATAATCAGCGGGGTGAAGATGTTGTTTCCTACCCTCACCACCTGGGGGCAACCCATCAGAAAGTCCTGCTTAATGATGAGTTTGGAGTGTACTATGGTGTTAAATGCTGAGCTGTAATCTATGAACAGCATTCTTACATAGGTGTTCCTCTTGTACAGATGGGTTAGGGCAGTGTGCAGTGTGATTGTGATTGCGTCATCTGTGGACCTATTGGGGCGATAAGCAAATTGGAGTTGGTCTGGGGTGTCAGGTATTGTGGAGGTCATATGATCCTTGACTAGTCTCTCAAAGCACTTCACACCAGCCAGCTGGTCTGCACATGCTATGAGGACGTGGCTAGGGATGCCGTCTGGGCCGGCAGCCTTGCAATGGTTAACACGTTTAAAAGTTTTACTCACGTTGGCTGTGATGAAGGAGAGCCCACAGGTTTTGGTAGCAGGCCATGTGAGTGGCACTGTATTATCCTCAAAGCGAGCAAAGAAGTTGTTTAGTTTGTCTGGGAGCAAGATGTCGGTGTCCGCGACGGGGCAGGTTTTGCTGCCATCAATCCATGGTTTCTGGTTGGGGAATGTTTTAATAGTGACCTTTCAACATCTATTCAGACCAGACTAACTTAAAGGACGTCCAGCTAATCCATGATAATCAACTGATGGGCATGAGACGTGATAACCAGCAGACAATGCTTTCCCTCGAGTTGTTCAACGACCAAAGTCAAACCCCCACCATTAAAGCAACCTTACCTGTCAATGTA
This sequence comes from Oncorhynchus clarkii lewisi, assembly GCF_045791955.1. NCBI lineage: Eukaryota > Metazoa > Chordata > Actinopteri > Salmoniformes > Salmonidae > Oncorhynchus > Oncorhynchus clarkii. The sequence continues at coordinate 39,526,404 of NC_092173.1, read as the reverse complement.
AACACACACAGTCTATTTCCTCTCCCCGCTCCCTCATCGGTGAGCTGTCTTCCTATGCAAACTAGATCATAACTAGATCATAACCTAATTATTCCACTGTGAGGGCCACCTGTGGCTCTCTGTAATAACCAAAGTGTGTCACACACTCTCTCCTCTAATACACAGACGCCCCTACATGTTGTTATTTTGATGCTCCCAATGGTGCTGCAGGGTTTGTTACATTAGTTGGTGAATTGTCATGTTGTGCCATTTAGTGTTTTCCTGTCTTAGTGATGATGGTTGGTGATGACTCTTGGGCTCCGTGTAACGCATTATAGTATTGCAGAATGAACTGCAGAGCCGCAACAGCTGAGGCATATCGCCCCCTTGTGTTCCATCAAGTTAAATACAATAATAAATAAATGTTTTGCCATCACCCACGTAATCTCTCTTAATATGATCACTCTGTTGTCGCAGAGAAATGCAGGAAATGTGTTTGACGTTTAAAAAGGCTTCTAAAGTTTGTAATTTCCGCTAAAATGTATGACTTGATTTGCCCTAATGAAAAATGTATCAACCCCTACAAAAATAGCCATTAATCACATAATAATTCACATTTCCTGTTACTGCAGGATTATTTTCCTGCTGTGAGAAACTGATCAAATTAAGATCTGATATCTATGTGTGTGTGTGTGTGTGTGTGTGTGTGTGTATCTATGTGTGTGTGTGTGTGTGTGTGTATCTATGTGTGTGTGTCTGTGTGTGTGTATCTATGTGTGCGTGTGTGTGTGAGTGTGTATCTATGTGTGCGTGTGTGTGTGAGTGAGTGAGTGAGTGAGTGAGTGAGTGAGTGAGTGAGTGAGTGAGTGAGTGAGTGAGTGAGTGAGTGAGTGTGTGTGTGTGTGTGTGTGTGTGTGTGAGTGTGTGTGTGTGTGTGTGTGTGTGTGTGTGTGTGTGTGTGTGAGTGTGTGTGTGTGCGTGTGTGTGTGAGACACTCACCATGAAAGATGCTGTTGTCTGTGAGGAAGTGGTGGCAGTACCGCAGCCCTCCTTTCCTGTTCACAACCCAGGAACTCATGATGGATGGATGATGGAGGGTGCAATGGGATGCCTGTGTAAGAGGAGAAAAGACTGAGACTCAGTGGGACTGGACACAATACAGATCACCATAGGCCTAAGCTTTCTATCTAGGTTTCGTCCTTGGTTCCTGTCTTCTAGGGAGTTTCTCAGAGCAACTGTGCTTCCGCCTCCGCATTGCATGCTCTTTGGGGGGGGGGGGGGGGTTAGCCTGGGTATCTGTAAAGCACTTTGTGAAAACTGCTCAGGTAAAAAGGGCTCTATAAAATCTGACTGATTGATTCAACTAGTGTAGCATGCTCTTGATATTGATATCTGATATTGCTTTGTGTGGAATCAGACACCACAGACGTGACATCTCTAGGTGTGATGTGATGACGCACAACAGCATTTAGAATGAAATACCACTTTCAACTCAAAGAGCCTAAAGTAAGAACTACCAGCCCTGAACTCTGGTCTAGACAGACTCCTCCTCTCAGGTCAGCTGACACCAGACACCCCAGCCTGTCAGGAGCCTCTCCTGAACTCTGTAGACAGAGGCTGTAAATCACAGGGAGACGGACCAGGAACAGATGGGAAAACAAAGAATAGGAGAGGAGAAGAAAGATGAGAAGAGAGAGGGGAAAGGACTGAGGGTTAAGGGGAGCAATGGAAAAACAGTGTGTTAGAGTGGGGGGGGGGGACATGATAGGGAGAAGGGGATATGAAAGCTGAGGGGAGATAGAGGAGAGAATTAAGGTTAGATCTGTGGGCAGAAGACTGAATTTCCTTCAAACCTACCTATGGTGGTAGGTACCAGTGGCACCGGTTTGAATGTGTCAAGAATTGCAACGCTGTTGGGTTTTTCACACTTCTCCTATTTATTTCATTTTTTTGCACGTCTCATGTAATGTAGGTGGTATCGAAGAGTCAAAATCCACAACTAATCATTGTTTTCTGACACATTCATCACATAGCCAGCCACACAGAGTTGTGGCACATAGTAGAACTAGGCTATTAACTGTGTGTAGAATGACAACTGAACAGCAAGTGTTGACTAGTTTATAAAAGGTGTCGAACTGACTGAATAAAGTCAATCCCGTTCATAATTCATGCAACGGGTTTATATGTCCATGGTATCGCTTCGGGACAAGTTAACCAAAAGATTTCCTAGATTTCCTTTTGTACGATGTCGGGGCTTGCCACACAGTGACGCTGAAGTGAGTGACTCTTGTCTTGCCAGTCAGTGTAACCTACCAAATCGTATTGGTGAGAAAGCCGTTCATTTGGCTCTCCAATTTACTTAGGGCACTGGCTGAGACCTATGTTTTTGGCAATTATCTGCAGATGAATTGATGAAAACATCCGATGAAGGAACAATAGGTAGTGGAGAACCTCATTCTGGTCCAAATATGATAATTGAAGTCCTCACGGAATCCAGGCATTAAAACAGAATTCAACATTCTAAAGAAAAAGTGGTCTGGACTGGGGTTGGAGGTGGGAGGGGACTGATAGAACGGGAGCTGGTCTGGACTGGGGTTGGAGGTGGGAGGGGACTGATAGAACGGGAGCTGGTCTGGACTGGGGTTGGAGGTGGGAGGGGACTGATAGAACGGAGCTGGTCTGGACTGGGGTTGGAGGTGGGAGGGGACTGATAGAACGGGAGCTGGTCTGGACTGGGGTTGGAGGTGGGAGGGGACTGATAGAACGGGAGCTGGTCTGGACTGGGGTTGGAGGTGGGAGGGGACTGATAGAACGGGAGCTGGTCTGGACTGGGGTTGGAGGTGGGAGGGGACTGATAGAACGGGAGCTGGTCTGGACTGGGGTTGGAGGTGGGAGGGGACTGATAGAACGGGAGCTGGTCTGGACTGGGGTTGGAGGTGGGAGGGGACTGACAGAACGGGAGCTGGTCTGGACTGGGGTTGGAGGTGGGAGGGGACTGATAGAACGGGAGCTGGTCTGGACTGGGGTTGGAGGTGAGAGGGGACTGACAGAACGGGAGCTGGTCTGGACTGGGGTTGGAGGTGAGAGGGGACTGACAGAACGGGAGCTGGTCTGGACTGGGGTTGGAGGTGGGAGGGGACTGACAGAACGGGAGCTGGTCTGGACTGGGTGGGGTTGGAGGTGAGAGGGGACTGACAGAACGGGAGCTGGGAGAAATACAATTTGATTTGATTTGAGTTTTATGATAGAATACATTTTGTTTGTTTGCTATTCACACCACTTATCATAGCTTTATAATTAGGCTAGTTTTTGGCCAATATCAGAATTTATAAAAACACTTATATGGTTCTTCGTTTGCAAGGGTTCATTAAGATGTATCTAATATAGCCCCTACAATATCATAATATCTATCCCTGTAGACTGTACAACTTTGACAACTTTGACTGATCAAATGTGAAAAATAAATTACATTTATACGAGCACATAGATGAAACAGTGAAATGTTGCCTGGCTCTCTCTCCTCTCTTCCATAAAGACAAATAGCATTGTCAGATCTCGTATAGGAAGCCAATATAAATCTGCCACATATACTCCGTACTGAATCTGTAACTAGACAGAGAATGCCTGTTGCTGAGATCCACGGTGGCTTGGCCCAGAGGGGTATTAATGGGCATGAATGTGTAGTCATGCTGTGGTAATGTGAACATGCCTCTCCTCTCCTCCCCTCATTTCCTCTCCTTTCCGTAACCCAAGCCACCCACTCAGACATGGGAAGGCACCTAGCCCAGGGGAACACAATCTTCTCCTTCCTGTCCAACGGGGTAGTGTGAAAACCTGCCTCGTAAATAAATGCAGTCCTACCAGTTGTCCTCTCATTCTGAAGGTTGTGTCATAAAGAGTGGATATCCTCTCATTCTGAAGGCCCACAAGTGTCACAGGACTCATCTGTCTGAAGGTAACCCATACAAATGAATGGAAGTATGGATATATAGAGATATTAAACCTTCATCTGAAGGTAACCCATACAAATTAATGGGAGTATGGAGATATGTATAGATATTAAACCTTCATCTGAAGGTAACCCATACAAATTAATGGGAGTATGGAGATATGTATATAGATATTAAACCTTCATCTGAAGGTAACCCATACAAATTAATGGGAGTATGGAGATATATAGAGATATTAAACCTTCATCTGAAGGTAACCCATACAAATTAATGGGAGTATGGAGATATGTATAGATATTAAACCTTCATCTGAAAGTAACGCATACAAATGAATGGAAGTATGGATATATAGAGATATTAAACCTTCATCTGAAGGTAACCCATACAAATGAATGGAAGTATGGAGATATATATATAGATATTAAACCTTCATCTGAAGGTAACCCATACAAATTAATGGGAGTATGGAGATATGTATAGATATTAAACCTTCATCTGAAAGTAACGCATACAAATGAATGGAAGTATGGATATAAAGAGATATTAAACCTTCATCTGAAGGTAACGCATACAAATGAATGGAAGTATGGATATATAAACTCAGCATAAAAATAAACGTCCTCTCACTGTCAACTGCGTTTATTTTCAGCAAACTTAACGTGTAAATATTTGTATGACCATAACAAGATTCAACAACTGAGACATAAACTGAACAAGTTCCACAGACATGTGACTAACAGAAATTGAATAATGTGACCCTGAACAAAGGGGGGGGGGGGGTCAAAATCAAAATCTGGTGTGGCCACCAGCTGCATTAAGTACTGCAGTGCATCTCCTCCTCATGGACTGCACCAGATGTGTCAGTTCTTGCTGTGAGATGTTACCCCACTCTTCCACCATGGCACCTGCATAGTTCCCAGACATTTCTGGGGGGAATGGCCCTAGCCCTCACCCTCCGATCCAACAGGTCCCAGGTCGTACTCAATGGGATTGAGAGCCGGGCTCTTCGCTGGCCATGGCAGAACACTGACATTCCCGTCTTGAGGAAATCACGCACAGAACGAGCAGTATGGCTGGTGGCATTGTCATGCTGGAGGGTCATGTCAGGATGAGCCTGCAGGAAGGGTACCACACGAGGGAGGAGGATGTCTTCCCTGTAACGCACAGCGTTGAGATTGCCTGCAATGACAACAAGTTCAGTCCGATGATGCTGTGACACAACGCCCCAGACCATGACGGACCCTCACCCTCCAAATCAATCCCGTTCCAGAGCACAGGCCTCGGTATAACGCTCATTCCTTCGACAATAAACGCGAATCCGACCATCACCCCAGGTGAGACAAAACCGTGACTCGTCAGTGAAGAGCACAGACGGTGGGTTTGTGCCCATAGGCGACGTTGTTGCCGGTGATGTCTGGTGAGGACCTGCCTTACAACAGGCCTATAAGCCCTCAGTTCAGCCTATTGTGGACAGTTTGAGTACATGTAACCAATGTGAAATGGCTAGCTAGTTAGCGGGGTGAACGCTAATTGCGTTTCAATCGATGACATCACTTGCTCTGAGACCTTGAAGTAGTTGTTCCCCTTGCTCTACAATGGCTGCGGCTTTTGTGGAGCGATGGGTAGCGATGCTTCGTGGGAGGCAGTTGCTGATGTGTGCAGAGGGTCCCTGGTTCAAGCCCAGGTTGGGGTGAGAAGAGGGACGGAAGCTATACTGTTACATTGATGCTGTTGACCCGGATCACTAGTTGCTGCGGAAAAGGAGGAGGTCAAAAGGGGGGGTGAGTTTAACCGAGGTGAAATGGCTAGCTAGTTAGCGGGGTGCGCGCTAATAGCGTTTCAATCGGTGACGTCACTCGCTCTGAGACCTTAAAGTGGTTGTTCCTTTTGCTCAGCAAGGGCCGCGTCTTTTGTGGAGTGATGGATAACAATGCTTCGTGGGAAGCAGCTGCTGATGTGTGCTGAGGGTCCCTGGTTCGAGCCCAGGTTGGGGCAAGGAGAGGGATGGAAGCTATACTGTTACATACGGATGGAGGTATTGTGAGTTCCTGGTGTAACTTGGGCAGTTGTTGTTGCCATCCTGTATCTGTCCCGCAGGTGTGATGTCCGGATGTACCAACCCTGTGCAGGTGTTGTTACACGTCTGCCACAGCGAGGATGATCAGCTGTCCGTCCTGTCTCCCTGTAGCGCTGTCTCACAGTACAGACGTTGCCATTTATTGCCCTGGCCACATCTCAAATCAAATCAAATCAAATTGTATTTGTCACGGTTAGCAGATGTTAATGCGAGTGTAGTGAAATGCTTGTGCTTCTAGTTCCGACAATGCAGTAATAACCAACAAGCAATCTAGCTAACAATTCCAAAACTACTACCTTATAGACACAAGTGTAAGGGGATAAAGAATATGTACATAAAGATATATGAATGAGTGATGGTACAGAGCGGCATAGGCAAGATACAGTAGATGGTATTGGTACAGTAGATGGTATTGGTCCTCCTTTCAGTATGCCTAAGGCACGTTCACACAGTTGAGCAGAGAACCTGGGCATCTTTCATTCAGTGTTTTTCAGAGTCAGTTACAAAGCCTCTTTAGTGTCCTAAGTTTTCATAACTGTGACCTTAATTGCCTAACGTCTGTAAGCTGTTAGTGTCTTAATGACCGTTCCACAGGTGCATGTTCATTAATTGTTTATGGTTCATTGAACAAGCATGGGAAACAGTGTTTAAACCCTTTACAATGAAGATCTGTGAAGTTATTTGTATTTTTACAAATTATCTTTGAAAGACAGGGCCCTGAAAAGTTTATACAGATATTAAACCTGTATGGAGATATATATAGATATTAAACCTTCATCTGAAGGTAACCCATACAAATTAATGGAAGTATGGATATATATAGATATTAAACCTGCATCTGAAGGTAACCCATACAAATGAATGGAAGTATGGAGGTAGTTTTGTGCCATCCAAAATAAGGGGTTAAATATGTGTAAAACAAAAATATTATATGGGGTTAAGGAGAGATGGATGGGGCACAGAGAAAGAGGCCTTTGAGAATTTCCTCCATGAGCCAAACACAGATGCTGCCAGCAACCTGGACACCCGGGCGAAGAATGTGATGTGTATCTTACAGCAATGCATTGGAAGCATGTCACCATGGTATCAAGACTGGCGAAGGTATAAAGACTGGCGAAGGTATGAAGACTAGCAAAGGTAGCAAGACTGGCAAAGGAATCAAGACTGGCAAAGGAATCAAGACTGGCGAAGGTATCAAGACTGGCGGAGGTATCAAGACTGGCGAAGGTATCAAGACTGGCGAAGGTATCAAGATTAGCGAAGGTAGCAAGACTGGCAAAGGTATCAAGACTGGCGAAGGTAGCAAGACTGGCAAAGGTATCAAGACTGGCGAAGGTAGCAAGACTGGCGAAGGTAGCAAGACTGGCGAAGGTATCAAGACTGGCAAGCCTGGCGAAGGTATCAAGACTAGCAAAGGTAGCAAGACTGGCAAAGGTATCAAGACTGACGAAGGTAGCAAGACTGGCGAAGGTATCAAGACTGGCAAAGGTATCAAGACTGGCAGAGGTATCAAGACTGGCAAAGGTAGCAAGACTGGCGAAGGTAGCAAGACTGGCGAAGGTATCAATACTGGCGAAGGTATCAAGACTGGCAAGACTGGCGAAGGTATCAAGACTAGCAAAGGTAGCAAGACTGGCAAAGGTATCAAGACTGACGAAGGTAGCAAGACTGGCGAAGGTATCAATACTGGCAAAGGTATCAAGACTGGCGAAGGTATCAAGATTGGCGAAGGTATCAAGACTAGCAAAGGTAGCAAGACTGGCAAAGGTATCAAGACTGGCGAAGGTAGCAAGACTGGCGAAGGTATCAAGACTGGCAAAGGTATCAAGACTGGCGAAGGTATCAAGACTGGCGAAGGTATCAAGACTGGTTAACGTATCAAGACTGGCGAAGTGGCAAGACTGGCAAAGGTACCAAGACTGGCGAAGGTATAAAGACTGGCGAAGGTATCAGGACTGGCGAAGGTATCAAGACTGGCGAAGGTATCAAGACTGGTGAAGGTATCAAGACTGGCAAAGGTATCAAGACTAGCAAAGGTAGCAAGACTGGCGAAGGTATCAAGACTGGCGAAGGTAGCAAGACTGACGAAGGTATCAAGACTGGCGAAGGTATCAAGACTGGCGAAGGTATCAAGACTGGCGAAGGTACAAGACTGGTAAAGGTATCAAGACTGGCGAAGGTATCAAGACTGGCGAAGGTATCAAGACTGGCGAAGGTATCAAGACTGGCAAAGGTATCAATACTGGCGAAGGTATCAAGACTGGCGAAGGTATCAAGACTGGCGAAGGTAGCAAGACTGGCAAAGGTATCAAGACTGGCGAAGGTATCAAGACTGGCGAAGGTATCAAGACTGGCAAAGGTAGCAAGACTGGCAAAGGTATCAAGACTGGCAAAGTTGTATCAAGACTGGCAAAGGTAGCAGGACTGGCGAAGGTTGACTAGTGGAGTCCCCAGTATATGATCATTTCGCAAGACTCAAGCCCGGTTACACTTATAATGCATATGTGTCTTCATTATTTTTCTTGCTAATAGTTCTTATTAATGTGGGACCAATACCTTTTAGGATTATTCAATGTGTAATAGCAGTGGTATTACCCCATGTGGACACCTTGGCGAGGTTGAAAGGGCACTTGAATGTCCCCTGGATGTCCCCTGACACCACCACAATGTTTGAGAGAGGTTTATATTGCAGAAATTGTGTTTTTATAGTGACTTTTAGGCATATTCAATGTGTAATAGCAATGGAATGACCTAATTGACATACTTAGGACTAGAGGTCGACCGATTAATCGGAATGGCCGATTAATTAGGGCCGATTTCAAGTTTTCATAACAATCGGAAATTGGTATTTTTGGGCGCCGATTTCTGATTATTTAAATAAATAAATAAACGTTTTATACCTTTTATTTAACTTAGTTGACTTACTTTCATTTAGGCAAGTCAGTTAAGAACACATTCTTATTTTCAAAGACTGCCTAGGAACTGTGGGTTAACTGCCTTGTTCAGGGGCAGAACGACAGATTTTCACCTTGTCAGCTTAGGGGTTCCAATCTTGCAACTGCACAGTTAACTTGTCCAACGCTCTAACCATTGCACTCCACGAGTAGCCTGCATGTTACGCAAATGTAGTAGAAGCCAAGGTAAATTGCTAGCTAACATTAAACTTAACTTATAAAAAACAATCAATCATAATAACTAGTTATAACTACTAATCCAGTTTAGCAGGCAATATTAACCAGGTGAAATTGTGACATTTCTCTTGCGTTCATTGCACCCAGAGTCAGGGTATATGCAACAGTTTGGGCTGCCTGGCTCATTGCGAACTAATTTGCCAGAATATTACGTAATTATGACATAACATTGAAGGTTGTGCAATGTAACAAGAATATTTAGACTTAGGGATGCCACCCGTTAGATAAAATACAGAATGGTTCTGTATTTCACTGAAATAATAAACGTTTTGTTTTCGAAATGATAGTTTCCGGATTCGATCATATTAATGACCAAAGGCTCGTATTTCTGTGTGTTATTATGTTATAATTAAGTCTGATTTCATAGAGCAGTCTGACTGAGAAGCAGCAGGCCTGTAATCATTCATTCAAACAGCACTTTCGTGCGTTTTGCCAGCAGCTCTTCGCAAGCACAGCGCTGTTTATGACTTCAAGCCTATCAGCCTAATGGCTGGTGTAACCAATGTGAAATGGCTAGCTAGTTAGCTGGGTGTGCGCTAATACTGTTTCAAACGTCCCTCGCTTTTAGATTTGGAGTAGTTATTCCCCTTGCGCTGCAAGGGCCGTGGCTTTTGTGGAGCGATGTGTAACGATGCTTCGAGTGTGGCTGTTGTCGATGTGTTCCTGGTTCGAGCCCAGGTAGGGGCGAGGAGGGGGGCGAAAGCTATACTGTTACACTGGCAATACTATAGTGCCTATAAGAACATCCAATAGTCAAAGGTATATGAAATACAAATGGTATAGAAAGAAATAGTCCTATAAATACTATATTAACTACAACCTAAAAACCTCTTACCTTGGAATATTGAAGTCTCATGTTAAAAGGAACCACCAACTTTCATATGTTCTCATGTTCTGAGCAAGGAACTTAAACGTTAGCATTTTTACATGGCACATATTACTTTCTACTCCAACACTTTGTTTTTGCATTATTTAAACCAAATTGAACATGTTTAATTATTTATTTGAGGCTAAATTGATTTTATTGATGTTTTATATTAAGTTAAAATAAGTGTTCATTCAGTATTGTTGTAATTGTCATTATTACAAATAAAAAAATATTTAAACAAATAATCGGTATCGATATCGGCATTGAAAAATCATACTCGGTCGACCTCTACTTAGGACACATCGGAGAGGTTGAGTGAACACTTGGAGATGTCCCTGGACCACACCTGACACCCCTGACTAAAGCATCAGTTCTTGTTGTGGTGGGGAATTCAAAAAAAGAATAACGAAACGGTTACTTTGTATTTGATCCTGTGTCTTCTGAACTGTGCCATTCCTATCTATGTTCTGACCATTTCCTTATAATGTCCCAGATGTTTTCTTTCTAATGATACCAAGTTTATGCATGTCCTTATCATATAACTGCTCATTTAAAGCTATTACTTTTGGGTACGTCTACTGAGATAGAAATCTACATTTTTGCCATTCATTTTAAGAGGTTAAAAGAGATGGGGATGGTCAACCTCCTCTGGCTGGCCATCAGCTGTACACACCACAGTACTAGCATGATATGATATCAGATCCTCTGTGATGTGGCAGGAAAGGCCTGGGGTAGTGAGGTGCTTCCCTATTTAACTTCACTGTTAATCAGTGACTGTGATGGGCACTATAAACTCTTTGATACAACCATCAGTGAGCATCCACAGAGTTAGACTGGTCAACGATTGACGATTGACTGTTTCTCTTTTAGGCTACTCTTTGCTCACCAATAGCTTTTTCTATATTAGAGGAGGTTTTCTATACTAGAGGTTTTTTTCTAAAATAGAGAGGTTTTTCTTAATTAGAGGGGTTTTTCTATACTACAGGGGTTTTTCTATTCTGTTTTCACCTCATTTCATTCTCTATCTCTCTCCTCAGTCCTGTCTTTCTTTCTTTTTTCACACACACAAACACAAACACACACACACACACAAACACAAACACACACACAAACACACACAAACACACACACACACACACACACACACACACACACACACACACACACACACACACACACACACACACACACACACACACACACACACACACACACACACACACACACACACACACACACACACACACACACAGAGAGTGCCAAAGTGCTTCTGATTTCATCCCAAACTGAAACACCATCTGTGGTTTTTGAGATAACTCAATAAATCAAAAGGTGATCGATGGGCTTTGCCAGCGCTCAGTCCAGCGTCGTTAAAAGTGTCTGTGTGTCTAAATTAGATTGGCCATCACATCAAAATTACACACAAAGAGAGCATCTGTCTCCCCTGAGTATGTGCTCACACACACACACACACACACACACACACACACACACACACACACACACACACAGAGAGAGAGAGATTCTCAATTCAATTGAGGTCTGGGATTTGACTAGGCCATTTCAAGACATTTAAATGTTTTCCCTTTAACCACTCGAGTGTTGCTTTAGCAGTATGCTTAGGGTCATTGTCCTGTAGGAAGGTGAGCGTCTTATCTGACCAGAGTACCTCCTTCCATATGTTTGGGGAGTCTCCCACATGCCTTTTGGCAAACACCAAACGTGTTTGTTTATTTTTTACTTCAAGCAATGGCTTTTTTTCTGGCCACTCTTCCATAAAGACCAGCTCTGTGGAGTGTACGGCTTAAAGTGGTCCTATGGACAGATGCTCCAATCTCTGCTGTGGAGCTTTGCAGCTCCTTCAGGGTTATCTTTGGTTTCTTTGTTGCCTCTCTGATCAATGCCCTCCTTGCCCGGTCGAAGAGTTTTGGTGGGCGGCCCTCTCTTGACAGGTTTGTTGTGGTGCCACATTCTTTGCATTTTTTTATAATGGATTTAATGGTGCTCCGTGGGATTTCAAAGTTTCAGATATTTTTTTATAACTCAACCCTGATCTGTACTTCTCCACAACTTCGTCCCTGACCTGTTTGGAGAGCTCCTTGGTCGTCATAGTGCCGCTTGCTTGGTGGTGCCCCTTGCTTAGTAGTGCAGACTCTGAGGCCTTTCAGAACAGGTGTATGTATACTGAGATCATGTGACAGATAACGTGACACTTAAATAAAGTTCACCTGTGTGCAATCTAACTAATTATGTGACTTCAGAAGGTAATTGGTTGCACCAGGTCTTATGCACGCACCACTTTGCCATTTTGTTAAATGTATTTTTGGCGAAAAAAAAACATTTCACTTCACCAATTTAGACTATTTTCTGTATGTCCATTACATGAAATTCAACAAAATAAAAAATGCAACAAAATAGGAAAAACACCAAGGGGGGTGAATATTTTCGCAAAGCACTGTACAGGGGCACCGGTACCTAGTCATTGTGCGGGGGTACAGGTTAGTTGAGGTAAGCTGTACATGTTGGTGGGGCGGAGTGAGTAAACATAGATAACAAACAGCGAGTAGCAGCAGTGTACAAAAGGGAGGGGGGGGTTAATGTAAATTGGTGGGGATTTTGTTAATTGTTCAGTCGTCTTATGGCTTGTGGGTAGAAGCTGTTGAGGAGCCTTTTGGTCCGAGACTTGGTGCTCCAATCCTGCTTGCAGTGAGATAGCAAAGAAAACAGTCTATGACTTGGGTGACTGGAGTCTCTGACAAAAAAATGTATAGGCTCTCCTCTGACACCTATTATCTAGGTCCTGGATGGCAGGAAGCTTGGCCCCAGTGATGTACTGGGCCGTTCGCACTACCCTCTGTAGCACCTTACGGTCAGATGCCGACCAGTTGCCATACCAGGCAGTGATGCAACCAGTCAAGATGCTCTCGATGGTGCAGCTGTAGAACCTTTGTTTTTGTCGTGCCCTTTTCACGACGGTCATGGTATTTTTGGACCATGATAGTTCCTTGGACACCAAGGAACTTGAAAATCTCAACCCACTCCACTACAGCCCTGTCAATGTTAATGGGGCCCTGTTTGGCACACCTTTTCCTGTAGTCCAAGATCAGCTCTTTTGTCTTGTTGTCCTGGCACCACACTGCCAGTTCTCTGACCTCCTCTCTATAGGCCGTCTCATTGTTGTCGGTGATCAAGTCTACCACTGTTGTGTCCTCAGCAAACTTAATGATGATGTTGGAGTCGTGTTTGGCCACGCAGTCGTGGGTGAACAAGGAATACAGGAGGGGACTAAGTACACACCCCTGAGGGGCCCCAGTGTTAAGGATCAGCGTAGCAGATGTGTTGTTGCCTACTCTTACCACCTGGGAACAGCCCATCAGGAAGTCCAGGATCCAGTTGCAGAGGGAGGTGTTAAGTACCAGAGTCCTTAGCTTAGTGATGAGCTTCGTGGACACTATGGTGTTGAATGCTGAGCTGTAGTCAATGAACACCACTCTCACATAGGTGTTCATTTTGTCCAGGTGAGAAAGGGCAGTGTGGAGTGTGATTGAGATTGCATCATCTGTGGATCTGTTGGGGCGGAATGCGAATGGGAGTGGGTCTAGGGTGTTCGGGAGGATGCTGTTGATGTGAGCCATGACCAGCCTTTCAAAGCACTTCATGGCTACCGACATGAGTGCTACGGAGCGGTAATCATTTAGGCAGGTTACCTTTGCTTCCTTGGGCACAGGGACTATGGTGGTCTGCTTGAAACGTGTAGCTATTACAGACTCGGTCAGGGAGAGGTTGAAAATGTCAGTGAAGACAATTGACAGTTGGTCCACGCATGCTTTGAGTGCACGTCCTGGTGATCCGTCTGGCCCAGCTGCTTTGTGAATGTTGACCTGTTTAAATGTTGACCTGTTTTGTTCACATCAGCTACCGAGAATGTGATCACACAGTTAACCAGAACAGCTGGTTCTCTCGTGCATGCTTCAGTGTTGCTTGCCTCGAAGCAAGCATAACAGGAATTTAGCTAGTCTGGTAGGCTTGCGTCACTGGGCAGCTCGCGTCTGTGCACAGGTCAGATCAGGGATATTTTCTCTGCGTATTGAAACAGGTCAGATCGGGGATATTGCCTCTGCATATTGAAACAGGTCAGATCAGGGATATTGCCTCTGCATATTGAAACAGGTCAGATCAGGGATATTGCCTCTGCGTATTGAAACAAGTAAGAGCAGGGATATTGCCTCTGCATATTGAAACAGGTCAGATCAGGGATATTGCCTCTGCATATTGAAACAGGTCAGATCAGGGATATTGCCTCTGCATATTGAAACAGGTCAGATCAGGGATATTGCCTCTGCATATTGAAACAGGTATTGTGGTGAAACGGAAGAGGAAAGACTATGTAACTATTGTGACCTCGAAGAACTAGAGAAGGAAACATATTTTATCTTCTATTGCCCTTTCTACAACGATATACGCCTGCTCTTATTCCAGAAAGCACACCAGATATACCCTGGTATTATGTGGCTGAGTGATGAGGAGACAGACCACCAGATATAACCTGGTATTATGTGGCTGAGTGATGAGGAGACAGACCACCAGATATACCCTGGTATTATGTGGCTGAGCGATGAGGAGACAGACCACCAGATATACCCTGGCCATTATGTGGCTGAGTGATGAGGAGACAGACCACCAGATATACCCTGGTATTATGTGGCTGAGCGATGAGGAGACAAACCACCAGATATACCCTGGTATTATGTGGCTGAGCGATGAGGAGACAGACCACCAGATATATCCTGGTATTATGTGGCTGAGCGATGAGGAGACAGACCACCAGATATACCCTGGCCATTATGTGGCTGAGTGATGAGGAGACAGACCACCAGATATATCCTGGTATTATGTGGCTGAGTGATGAGGAGACAGACCACCAGATATACCCTGGTATTATGTGGCTGAGCGATGAGGAGACAGACCACCAGATATACCCTGGCCATTATGTGGCTGAGTGATGAGGAGACAGACCACCAGATATACCCTGGTATTATATGGCTGAGTGATGAGGAGACAGACCACCAGATACCTGTATACCCTGGCCATTATGTGGCTGAGTGATAAGGAGACAGACCACCAGATATAACCTGGTATTATGTGGCTGAGTGATGAGGAGAAATTGAAATGTTTGTTTTGTCCATTGTGTATTTCCGTTTGGAATATTTAGATAGCCTGGAATAAAAGAAAAGGGGATAATTAAATCGTAAAAATATTTAGCTTCTATGCGGTAAATAGCAGGTGTGTATTCAGATAACGTATTGGCTTGTCTCCCATGTGAATTTTCTGTCAAACTGAGTTGAAGTGACTTCTTTTTCTTTCTTTTCTATCTGTATTTATCAGTCTCTATACGGTAGGTATTTACAGTTGAAGTCGGAAGTTAACATACACTTAGGTTGGAGTCATTAAAACGTGTTTTTCAACAACTCCACAAGTCAGTTAGGACATCTACTTTGTGCATGACATAAGTCATTTTTCCAATTATTTACAGACAGATTATTTCACTTATAATTCACTGTATCACAATTCCAGGGGGTCTGGCGTTTACATACACTAAGTTGACTGCCTTTAAACAGCATGGAAAACTCCAGAAATGTATGTATTGGCTTTAGGAGCTTCTGATAGGCTAATTGACATCATTTGAGTCAATTGGAGGTGTACCTGTGGATGTATTTCAAGGCCTACCTTCAAACTCAGTGCCTCTTTGCTTGACATCATGGAAAAATCAAAAGAAATCAGCCAAGACCTCAAAATAAAAAAAATTAGACCTCCACACGTCTGGTTCATCGTTGGGAGCAATTTCCAAATGCCTGAAGGTACCACGTTCATCTGTACAAACAATTGTACGCAAGTATAAACACCATGGGACCACGCAGCCGTCATAACGCTCAGGAAGGAGACACATTCTGTCTCCTAGAGATTGACGTACTTTGGTGCGAAAAGTGAAAATCAATCCCAGAACAACAGCAAAGGACCTTGTGAAGATGCTGGAGGAAACAGGTACAAAATGAGTCCTATATCAACATAACCTGAAAGGCCACTCAGCAAGGAAGAAGCCACCGCTCCAAAACCGCCATAAAAAAGCCAGACTACGGTTTGCAACTACACATGGGGACAAAGATCGTACTTTTTGGAGAAATGTCCTCTGGTCTGACGAATCAAAAATAGAACTGTTTGGCCATAATGACCATTGTTATGTTTGGAAGAAAAAGGGGCATATATTTATATTTATGTATTCATCTTCCATTAATTTACTTAGATGTGTGAGTATTAGGTAGTTGTTGTGGAATTGTTAGATTACATGTTAGATATTACTGCACTGTCGGAACTAGAAGCACAAGCATTTCACTACACCTGCAATAACATCTACTAACCATGTGTATGAGACCAATAAATTTGATTTGATATAGTACGTATAAGCTAGAAATAGAAGCCTAAGTATTGTTGACCATTAGTTTACTCCAATTAGAGGCGGGGTAGTAGGGTTAGGGGAATGTAATAAAGAAGGAAAAAATATATTTAACTAAATAATATATAGTACCAGTCAATAGTTTAGAAACACCTACTCATTAAAGGGTTTTTCTTTATTTTTACTATTTTATACATTGCAGAATAATGGTGAAGACATCAAAACTATGAAATAACACATATGGAATCATGTAGTAGCCAAAAAAAGCGTTAAACAATTTATATTTTTGATTCTTCAAAGTAGCCACCCTTTGCAAGGCACACCTGTTAATTGAAAAGCATTCCAGGTGACTACCTCATGAAGCTGGTTGAGAGAATGTCAAGAGTGTCTGGGATTTCTGAGACTGCTGTAGAAAAATTGAACAAAAATAGTTCAGGCCTTATCCCCTCTGAAAGTTGTCTCTGTCGTCAGAAACACACCATTTATTAAACAAAAGACAACCAGGTTATACTGTCAGAATCCAGCTGTCCCAGTTCTTCACTGAACATTGATCTTCATCTCTGTGTTAGTATTTTTTTAAACATCCCAAATGAGGTCAGAGAGAGGAAAAGAGGGCCTGTTATGAGACGACTGGGCAGTGTTTAGGAAGAGAGAGTGGACACTGGGCAGTGTTTAGGAAGAGAGAGTGGACACTGGGCAGTGTTTAGGAAGAGAGAGTGGATACTGGGCAGTGTTTAGGAAGAGAGAGTGGATACTGGGCAGTGTTTAGGAAGAGAGAGTGGACACTGGGCAGTGTTTAGGAAGAGAGAGTGGACACTGGGCAGTGTTTAGGAAGAGAGAGTGGATACTGGGCAGTGTTTAGGAAGAGAGAGTGGATACTGGGCAGTGTTAAGAAAGAGAGAGTGGACACTGGGCAGTGTTTAGGAAGAGAGAGTGGATACTGGGCAGTGTTTAGGAAGAGAGAGTGGACACTGGGCAGTGTTTAGGAAGAGAGAGTGGATACTGGGCAGTGTTTAGGAAGAGAGAGTGGACACTGGGCAGTGTTAAGAAAGAGAGAGTGGACACTGGGCAGTGTTTAGGGAGGGAGTGGGCAGAGACACAGAGAACACACACACAGACTGACTGTCCTCATACTCCTCTCCTCTCACACTGTGTTTGTTAATTTTTTAAATTTCCATCTCTCACAAACACAACCACACACAGTCTCCCTACTGTTCACACACAACCACACACACACACAGTCTCCCTAGAGTTCACACACAACCACACACACACACAGTCTCCCTACAGTTCACATTATTGTCCGTCTCGACTGACACACTACAGCAGTGGACCCACAAAGAAATGGGTTCACTTCAACTCAATATCTTCCCCCTCCAGTCCTCTCCTCCTCCTTTCCCACACTGATCCATCTCTCCATTAATCTACTCCTCCAGTCCTCTACTCCTCCTTTCCCACACTAATCCATCTACTCCTCCAGTCCTCTCCTCCTCCTTTCCCACACTGATCCATCTCTCCATTAATCTACTCCTCCAGTCCTCTACTCCTCCTTTCCCACATTAATCCATCTACTCCTCCAGTCCTCTCCTCCTCCTTTCCCACACTGATCCATCTCTCCATTAATCTACTCCTCCAGTCCTCTACTCCTCCTTTCCCACACTAATCCATCTACTCCTCCAGTCCTCTCCTCCTCCTTTCCCACACTGATCCATCTCTCCATTAATCTACTCCTCCAGTCCTCTGAAAGAAATAGTTAAATTATTCAATAGCACTCACTATACTAACAAAGACATTGTTTGCACTCCAACCCTACACCCAGCAAACTGAACCACCCAGAGTACTCCACTTCGAACCTACACCCAGCAAACTGAACCACCTCCTTTCCCACACTAATCCATCTCTCCATTCATCTACTCCTCCAGTCCTCTCCACCTCCTTTCCCACACAAATCCATCTCTCCATTGCTCTACTCCTCCAGGCCTCTGAGAGAAATAGTTAAATTATTCATTAGCACTCACTATACTAACAAAGACATTGTTTGCACTTCAACCCTACACCCAGCAAACTGAACTACCCAGAGTACTCCACTCCAACCCTATACCCAGAAAACTGAACCACCCCAGAGTACTCCACTCCAACCCTTCACCCAGCAAACTGAACTACCCAGAGTACTCCACTCCACCCCAGAGTACTCCACTCCAACCCTACACCCAGCATACTGAACCACCCCAGAGTACTCCACTCCAACCCTACACCCAGAAAACTGAGCTACCCAGAGTACTCCACTCACATTACACTGAAATCCCTTTACCCTCCTACAAACACATGCACATATACACAGATACACAACAGATCCCTGTGACAACGAGAAGACTGTTTACTTATTCACGAGGGGAATTCATTTCCTGTGCAAGTGGGATTGTTTTCCCTTGAGTGAGAAAGAGGACGGGTTGAACGGAGTTACACAGATGCACTTTCCATCATCCTGTCACCACAAGTGTCCAGGAGACAGACAATAACATTTGAGTGTGTTTGTGTTCTGTACACATTCAGGCCTAGATATAATCTGCACCGGTGTCTACCTCAATGTCCTAGTAAAACAACACACCCAACACAAAGATATCCTATAACAAAACAAACACAGGTGCTGTCAACATTATCTAGGTCATTATCATCACTGTGTCAGAGGAGGAACCATGCATGACTGAAGCATACCCAGACTGGCACCCAGGGCTTGGTCATCTGATCCCTGTAGTGGAGCTGCCGTGCCTGATAGATGAGGGATATGCCTGGGGAGACTGGGGCTACTAAGCGCTTGATCCTGTTACTTTAATGGGCTGTTTTATTGCTCCTGATCTTTATGACTCTTCGCGTGACACTTTGACCAACCGACTCACTGAAGAGTCAGTGTAAACAGAGTGCGTCCCGGGACTATAGCGTCATTTATGATTAACTTCAACTATAACGGCTCCAACTTTATGTTTTTTTTGTGTTTTTTTCCTCAGAAACAAATAAGTAACTGACTACAGAGGCGGGAGAAAGTCTGTATCACTCTACCTACTTGTAGGCTTGACAAAGTTGACAAAGTGAAGATTGCGGTTACCCCGCAAAATGTGGTTGGGGGACGGGTGAGGAGTGAACTTTAGGGGCTTTGTCTGTGGGACTTCATTTATAAAGTGCACTCTCTCTCCGAAAATCCCCAAGGGCCCGGAGGGGGAGTTCCGTGTATCAATCTTTATGTGACGGCTACCGGCGGGACGGAATTAGATCATTCATTTTGTGAGAAATTTTAAAATATATATATTTTTTCCGATTTATCAGAGTGAGCTGCAGCAGCCCGACTTCCCGTGGCTATGGTAAAGACCTTTATTATTCCCATCAACCAATTCTGGTGCAAAGGAACATTAAGCGCAATTTTTTTTTATTTTTTATGTAAAATACATAAAGCACTCTCACAACTTCGGTTAGTATCAATATTGCAGATTAATTCATGATTTTGATGTCACATTATTCATATGCCTTCAATGCTCACTTAATTAGGCTGTTTGCACAACAAAGAAAGAACGTAGCCTAAAATGTGTAATAGTAAAAAGAAAATCACAGCCTAATCACAAACTTTAAATGTAAGACACGCAATAAAGTCTTCATACATATCCTATTGTAGTGTCTTTCTAATGAACCACAAAACTATTTTAAAAACTCGCTGGGCATATAAGACAAATTGTGACAAAACATTGTATCGACAGCCTATTCAAAACATAAGACTGACATTGTTTTATGTGGTAACAACAGTAGCCTAACTCAAAAAACGAGGGCAGGCGCATTGGTCAGCAAGTTCATTGGTTCCTTCTGCTGTCGCCTTCTTGCGCGAGCTCATCTCATGAAAACAATCTTGCAACTTTAACATTGTCAACGACAACATGGTCACTTGACGTTGTGCCAAGAACACATGCAGCATATGCCACATTGATTTTTCCATCAAATGTATCAGCTAGTCCAACAAATAAAATAAATAGGTACTTACGTTAGTCCGATTTTACCAGAATCAACTTCTAATAAAATATTAACATCTATTGAACACAATATTATTCCTTCAGGTTCCTGTCTTCCATGTCATGAAGCACATCAATAATATCCTGTTCCCCTCTAGTAGCGAAGGGAGTGCCCAACTGTCCCGAGCAAGACCCTACCGCCACCAACCAAGTCCCCATTCAAACCCGTAAGTACATTTAGAGACCAGGCAGTGTGTGAAAACCCGGAACGGATTTCTTGGAACGGGTTCCTGAAAATTCTCTCTTCTGCCCTTAGGTCGCTGATGGAGGGGGTGGGGGGAGGGGGGGGGGTGAATAGCCTGCTACACACGGAATCCTACTGATCTGTCTTAGAAATTGAAGCTCAAGAAAAAGACCACAAAAATTGAATTCTAAAGTTATTTCATTGTCTGGAACTCAATTTAATTCAAAGGGATGTATATATGTTTACATTGCCAAAGCAAGTGGAATAGATAATCAACCAAAATGTGAAATAAATAATAAAAAATGTGTTATTATCTAGTGCAGTGTGAATAAGACAGGCTTGTAGTGAGGGTGCCCTACAGTTAACATACACTAACGGCTCTGGCCGATTCTCTCCGTGGTTTCCTTCCCACAATTCCCCCAGTGGCAGTTCAAAGTCTGCCAGCTCCAGTCATCAGGGATCCATGCACCTTACAATTCAAATCAGCCAACCAATGAGAGTCCACGAAGACAGCAACAACAAAAAGTGACCTTTACACAACAAAAGACAAACAGGCTGATTCAACCCGCTACCCCTCCTTCCTTCCCTCACTCCCTCCCTCCCTCCCTCCACCCACGGTCAACCCGAGCACATGGTTAACACTGTCACCCCAAACATATGGTTAACACTGTCACCCCAAACAAATGGTTAACACTGTCACCCCAAACAAATGGTTAACACTGTCACCCCAAACATATGGTTAACACTGTCACCCCAAACATATGGTTAACAATGTCACCCCAAACACATGGTTAACACTGTCACCCCAAACACATGGTTAACACTGTCAACCCAAACACATGGTTAACACTGTCACCCCAAGCACATGGTTAACACTGTCAACCCAAACACATGGTTAACACTGTCGCCCCAAACACATGGTTAACACTGTCAACCCAAACACATGGTTAACACTGTCACCCCAAGCACATGGTTAACACTGTCACCCCAAGCACATAGTTAACACTGTCGCCCCAAGCACACTGTCGCCCCAAGCACATGGTTAACACTGTCAACCCAAACACATGGTTAACACTGTCACCCCAAGCACATGGTTAACACTGTCACCCCAAGCACATGGTTAACACTGTCACCCCAAGCACATGGTTAACACTGTCACCCCAAGCACATAGTTAACACTGTCGCCCCAAGCACACTGTCACCCCAAGCACATGGTTAACACTGTCACCCCAAGCACATGGTTAACACTGTCACCCCAAACATATGGTTAACAGTGTCACCCCAAACACATGGTTAACACTGTCACCCCAAACACATGGTTAACACTGTCAACCCAAACACATGGTTAACACTGTCACCCCAAGCACATAGTTAACACTGTCGCCCCAAGCACACTGTCACCCCAAGCACATGGTTAACACTGTCACCCCAAGCACATGGTTAACACTGTCACCCCAAACATATGGTTAACAATGTCACCCCAAACACATGGTTAACACTGTCACCCCAAACACATGGTTAACACTGTCAACCCAAACACATGGTTAACACTGTCACCCCAAGCACATGGTTAACACTGTCAACCCAAACACATGGTTAACACTGTCGCCCCAAACACATGGTTAACACTGTCAACCCAAACACATGGTTAACACTGTCACCCCAAGCACATGGTTAACACTGTCACCCCAAGCACATGGTTAACACTGTCACCCCAAGCACATAGTTAACACTGTCGCCCCAAGCACACTGTCGCCCCAAGCACATGGTTAACACTGTCAACCCAAACACATGGTTAACACTGTCACCCCAAGCACATGGTTAACACTGTCACCCCAAGCACATGGTTAACACTGTCACCCCAAGCACATGGTTAACACTGTCACCCCAAGCACATAGTTAACACTGTCGCCCCAAGCACACTGTCACCCCAAGCACATGGTTAACACTGTCACCCCAAGCACATGGTTAACACTGTCACCCCAAGCACATGGTTAACACTGTCACCCCAAGCACATAGTTAACACTGTCGCCCCAAGCACACTGTCACCCCAAGCACATGGTTAACACTGTCACCCCAAGCACATGGTTAACACTGTCACCCCAAGCACATGGTTAACACTGTCACCCCAAGCACATAGTTAACACTGTCACCCCAAGCACATGGTTAACAAAGTCAACCCAAGCACATAGTTAACACTGTCGCCCCAAGCACATGGTTAACACTGTCACCCCAAGCACATAGTTAACACTGTCGCCCCAAGCACATGGTTAACACTGTCGCCCCAAACACATGGTTAACACTGTCAACCCAAACACATGGTTAACACTGTCACCCCAAGCACATGTTTAACACTGTCACCCCAAGCACAGAGTTAACACTGTCACCCCAAGCACATGGTTAACACTGTCAACCCAAACACATGGTTAACACTGTCACCCCAAGCACATGTTTAACACTGTCACCCCAAGCACATGTTTAACACTGTCACCCCAAGCACATGGTTAACACTGTCAACCCAAACACATGTTTAACACTGTCACCCCAAGCACATGGTTAACACTGTCAACCCAAACACATGGTTAACACTGTCACCCCAAACACATGGTTAACACTGTCACACCAAGCACATGGTTAACACTGTCACCCCAAACACGTGGTTAACACTGTCACCCCAAGCACATGTTTAACACTGTCACCCCAAGCACATTGTTAACACTGTCACCCCAAGCACATAGTTAACACTGTCACCCCAAGCACATGGTTAACACTGTCACCCCAAGCACATGGTTAACACTGTCACCCCAAGCACATGGTTAACACTGTCACCCCAAGCACATGGTTAACACTGTCACCCCAAGCACATGGTTAACACTGTCACCCCAATTACATGGTTAACACTGTCACCCCAAACACATGGTTAACACTGTCGCCCCAAGCACATGGTAACACTGTCACCCCAAACACATGGTTAACACTGTCAACCCAAACACATGGTTAACACTGTCACCCCAAGCACATGGTTAACACTGTCACCCCAAACACATGGTTAACACTGTCGCCCCAAGCACATGGTTAACACTGTCACCCCAAACACATAGTTAACACTGTCAACCCAAACACATGGTTAACACTGTCACCCCAAACACATGGTTAACACTGTCAACCCAAACACATAGTTAACACTGTCACCCCAAACACATGGTTAACACTGTCACCCCAAACACGTGGTTAACACTGTCACCCCAAACACGTGGTTAACACTGTCAACCCAAACACATAGTTAACACTGTCACCCCAAACACATGGTTAACACTGTCACCCCAAGCACATGGTTAACACTGTCACCCCAAGCACATAGTTAACACTGTCACCCCAAGCACATAGTTAACACTGTCACCCCAAGCACATGGTTAACACTGTCACCCCAAACACATAGTTAACACTGTCACCCCAAACACATAGTTAACACTGTCGCCCCAAGCACATGGTTAACACTGTCACCCCAAACATATGGTTAACACTGTCAACCCAAGCACGTGGTTAACACTGTCGCCCCAAGCACGTGGTTAACACTGTCGCCCCAAACACGTGGTTAACACTGTCGCCCCAAGCACATGGTTAACACTGTCAACCCAAACACATGGTTAACACTGTCGCCCCAGGCACATGGTTAACACTGTCAACCCAAACACATGGTTATTACTGTCAACCCAAACACATGTTTAACACTGTCACCCCAAACACATGGTTAACACTGTCAACCCAAACACATGGTTAACACTGTCGCCCCAAACACATGGTTAACACTGTCAACCCAAACACATGGTTAACACTGTCAACCCAAACACATGGTTAACACTGTCGCCCCAAACACATGGTTAACACTGTCAACCCAAACACATGGTTAACACTGTCAACCCAAACACATGGTTAACACTGTCAACCCAAACACATGGTTAACACTGTCACCCCAAACACACTGTCACATGACAAGTGAAGGGTGGTTCTTTCAAATATTTGATTTGATGGGAAAAGACACTGTCAACAACATGGACACAGTAAATCATCAGACAACTGCATTTTATCATCGAGATTAACAGAAACACTATTACACAATGTCTATTTGAAAAGCAACCATAGGTGTAAGCCTCTCTTCTCTCCGTGTATTAGACTGCTCCAGTGTCTGTCTGGTTGATGGCCATCTCTCTGTGTCTGTCTGGTTGATGGCCATCTCTCTGTGTCTGTCTGGTTGATGGCCATCTCTCTGTGTCTGTCTGGTTGATGGCCATCTCTCTGTGTCTGTCTGGTTGATGGCCATCTCTCTGTGTCTGTCTGGTTGATGGCCATCTCTCTGTGTCTGTCTGGTTGATGGCCATCTCTCTGTGTCTGTCTGGTTGATGGCCATATCTCTGTGTCTGTCTGGTTGATGGCCATATCTCTGTGTCTGTCTCTCATTGGGTTATAGAGCCTGGTTTATGGTAATCTCTGTGTCTGTCTCTCATTGGGTCATAGAGCCTGGTTTATGGCTATCTCTCTGTGTCTGTCTCTCATTGGGTCATAGAGCCTGGTGTATGGCCATCTCTCTGTGTCTGTCTCTCATTGGGAAATAGAGCCTGGTTTATGGGCCTTCTACTCTCTACGTCCTGCTTTAAGACTGAGCGAGTTCTCTAATGTCTGAGTCATGTTATCTCTAAAGGCCCCTTTGATAAGCTCTTCAACACCCCCTTCTCTCCCTCTCACCCCCAGGGTTTCACTGCTCAGATTTTGAGTTACCATGGCAACGGTGATCTCTTTGGGGTAGACCAGTAGACCCCAACAGTTCTCTCTCTGTGACAATCCACCACCCCATTTCCCCTCTCTGACACACAATCACTTCTCTGGGGAAAGGGGAACATAGGGTTTGGGTACATAGGGATTTGGGTTGGGGTTTTAAAAGGGAAGTGAAAACCAAGGGATTAGCATAAAGGCTTCAGACTAGTGGTGATGACGGTTAAATGTCCCCTCAGTGGGACATGGACGACTTGCCTTAATAGAAGTAACCATGACTTCTGCTCTGTATCAGAGAATTCTACAGGAGGATGTCAGACCAATCGTCTGTGAGCTGAAGCGCAGTTGTGTCCTGCAGCAAGACAATGATCCAATGAGCCAAAACACACAATCAAGTCTACATGAGAATGGCTAAAAAGCAACACATTTGAAGTTTTGGAATGGCCTAGTCAAAGTCCAGACCTAATCCCATTATTGATGTTATGGCAGGACTTTAAACGAGCAGTTCATGCTTGAAAACCTACAACTGTCGCTGAGTTCAAGCAGTTCCTGTCATCTAGACTACTAAACACAAGGCAATAAATCAATTGCAATGTCCGTACTGTGAGACGCATAAGACAGCGCTACAGGGAGACAGGATGGACAACTGATCGTCCTCGCAGTGGCAGACCACGTGTAACAACACCTGCACAGGATCGGTACATCTGAACATCACACCTGTGGACAGGTACAGGATGGCAACAACAACTGCCCGAGTTACACCAGGAACACACAATCCCTCCATCAGTGCTCAGACGGTCCACGATAGGCTGCGAGAGGCTAGACTGAGAGCTTGTAGGCCTGTTGTAAAGGCAGGTCCTCACCAGACATCAAAGGCAACAACGTCGCCTATGGGCACAAACCCACCGTCGCTGGACAGGACAGGACTGGAAAAAACTGCTCTTCACTGACAAGTCGTGGTTTTGTCTCACCAGGGGTGATGGTAGAATTCGCGCTTATCGTCGGAGGAATGAGCGTTACACCGAGGCCTGTACTCTGGAGCGGGATCGATTTGGAGGTGGAGGGTCCGTCATGGTCTGGGGCGTTGTGTCACAGCATCATCGAACTGAGCTTGTTGTCATTGCAGGCAATCTCAACGCTGTGCATTACAGGGAAGACATCCTCCTCCCTCATGTGGTACCCTTCCTGCAGGCTCATCCTGACATGACCCTCCAGCATGACAATGCCACCAACCATACTGCTTGTTCTGTGCGTGATTTCCTGCAAGACAGGAATGTCAGTGTTCTGCCATGGCCAGCGAAGAGCCTGGATCTCAATCCCAATGAGCACCTCTGGGACCTGTTGGATCGGAGGGTGAGGGCTAGGGCCATTCCCCCCCAGAAATGTCCGGGAACTTGCAGGTGCCATGGTGGAAGAGTGGGGTAACATCTCACAGCAAGAACTGGCAAATCTGGTGCAGTCCATGAGGAGGAGATGCACTGCTGTACTTAATGCAGCTGGTGGCCACATCAGAATCTGACTGTTACTTTTGATTTTGACCTTTGTTCAGGGACACATTATTCCATTTATGTTAGTCACATGTCTGTGGAACTTGTTCAGTTTATGCCTCAGTTTTTTAATCTTGTTATGGTTATACAAATATTTACACATGTTAAGTTTGCTGAAAATAAATGAAGTTGACAGTGAGAGGACGTTTCTTTTTTTGCTGAGTTTAGATGGCCCAGTTCTCAAAAATAGACAAATGATGGTAGAGCTGTATTCTCAGGTGGGCGTCACTTAAAACTTGCTACATTCATAAAAATTCATTTCAAGCCCACTTGAATCAACCAATCAGTCAGTCCTTCAGTCAACCAATCAGTCAGTCAATCAACCAATCAGTCTGTTAGTTAACCAATCAGTCAGTCAGTCAGTCAATCAATCACGTCCACTTGAAGATCCTCCTGATGAGTCTGACCAGTGAGTTGTCCCTGACGGCCCGTGAGGTCCTTTCCCATAGGTTGTCCTCTTTCCACATGCCCCGTCTCTTCCACTCGGCCTTGACCTCTGCCATGAGCAGCAGTTGGTGGAGCCGCAGGTAGAGACGGAACTGGGAGTGGAGTCCAGAGACTGGGATGGTTCGTGCCAGACCCAACCTTTACACCTCCTCATTCAGACACAGACTCCTCATTGACCCCTGGGGGAGAGAGAACCAAGGGAGACTAAAAACGCTTACCTGTAGGTTCCATTGTCTTCAACATGCAGTTAATTAATACAGTCATATAGAGTCCTGAGGACATAAGAGTCAGCAACTAACTCATGTTACTCCATTCACAGACAGTACACACAGCCCAATTCTGATATTTTTACCACTAATTGGTCTTTTGACCAATCACATCAGATCGTTTCACGTCAGATATTTTTCAGAGTTGATTGGTCAAATACCAATTAGTGGAAGAAAAAAAAAGATCAGAATTGGGCTGTAACTGTAACTGACCCTACAGTAACTGACCCTACAGTAACTGACCCTACAGTAACTGACCCTGCTAACAGACAGACAGTAACTGACCCTGCTAATAGACACAGACAGTAGCTGACCCTGCTAACAGACAGACAGTAGCTGACCCTGCTAATAGACACAGACAGTAGCTGACCGTACTAACAGACACAGACCGTAACTGACCCTGCTCACAGACAGACAGTAACTGGCCCTGCTAGCAGCCAGACAATAACTGACCCTGCTAACAGACACAGACCGTAACTGACCCTGCTAACAGACAGACAGTAACTGACCCTGCTAACAGCCAGACAGTAACTGACCCTGCTAACAGCCAGACAGTAACTGACCCTGCTAACAGCCAGACAGTAACTGACCCTGCTAATGTAACGGATGTGAAACGGCTAGCTTAGTTAGCGGTGTGCGCTAAATAGCGTTTCAATCGGTGACGTCACTTGCTCTGAGACCTTGAAGTAGTAGTTCCCCTTGCTCTGCAAGGGCCGCGGCTTTTGTGGAGCGATGGGTAACGATGCTTCGAGGGTGACTGTTGATGTGTGCAGAAGGTCCCTGGTTCGCGCCCGGGTATGGGCGAGGGGACGGTTTAAAATTATACTGTTACAATGATGATGTTGACCCGGATCACTGGTTGCTGCGGAAAAAGGAGGAAGGTCAAAAGGGGGGTGAGTGTAACGGATGTGAAACGGCTAGCTTAGTTAGCGTGGGCGCTAAATAGCGTTTCAATCGGTGACGTCACTTGCTCTGAGACCTTGAAGTAGTAGTTCCCCTTGCTCTGCAAGGGCCGCGGCTTATGTGGAGCGATGGGTAACGACGCTTCGTAGGTGTCAGTTGTTGATGTGTGCAGAAGGTCCCTGGTTCGCGCCCGGGTATGGGCGAGGGGACGGTTTAGAGTTATACTGTTACACTAACAGCCACAGTAATCTGACCCTGCTAACAGCCAGACAGTAATCTGACCATGCTAACAGCCAGACAGTAATCTGACCCTGCTAACAGCCAGACAGTAACTGACCCTGCTAACCGACACAGACAGTAATCTGACCCTGCTAACAGACCCTACAGTAACTGACCATGCTAACAGACAGACAGTAACTGACCCTGTTAACAGCCAGATAGTAACTGACACTGCTAACAGACAGACCGTAACTGACCCTGCTAACAGACAGACAGTCACTGACCCTGCTAACAGACAGACAGTAACTGACCCTGCTAACAGACAGACAGTAACTGACCCTGCTAACAGCCAGACAGTAACTGACCCTGCTAACAGACAGACAGTAACTGACCCTGCTAACAGACAGACAGTAACTGACCCTGCTAACAGACAGACAGTAACTGACCCTGCTAACAGACAGACAGTAACTGACCCTGCTAACAGCCAGACAGTAACTGACCCTGCTAACAGACAGACAGTAACTGACCCTGCTAACAAACACAGTAACTGACCCTGCTAACAGACAGACAGTAACTGACCCTGCTAACAGACAGACAGTAACTGACCCTGCTAACAGACAGACAGTAACTGACCCTGTTAACAGCCAGATAGTAACTGACCCTGCTAACAGACAGACCGTAACTGACCCTGCTAACAGACAGACAGTCACTGACCCTGCTAACAGCCAGACAGTAACTGACCCTGCTAACAGCCAGACAGTAACTGACCCTGCTAACAGACAGACAGTAACTGACCCTGCTAACAGCCAGACAGTAACTGACCCTGCTAACAGACAGACAGTAACTGACCCTGCTAACAGCCAGACAGTAACTGACCCTGCTAACAGACAGACAGTAACTGACCCTGCTAACAGCCAGACAGTAACTGACCCTGCTAACAGACAGACAGTAACTGACCCTGCTAACAGACAGACAGTAACTGACCCTGCTAACAGCCAGGGGGAAATACACCACCACCACCTGAAGAGAGAAGACCTGCCCAGGTGAGAAACAAATACACTACACCTGACCTCTTGACCCCTGTATAGTGGACCTGGATCCTTAACTATTGCTGTAACCTGAAGATGTGGCACAATCAAGATCCTGACAAACTGAAAGAACAAAGAGAAAGACAGACTGTTGAAAGATACAGTGCCTTGCGAAAGTATTCGGCCCTTATTCGGCCCTGCGACCTTTTGCCACATTTCAGGCTTCAAACATAAAGATATAAAACTGTATTTTTTTGTGAAGAATCAACAACAAGTGGGACACAATCATGAAGTGGAACGACATTTATTGGATATTTAAAACTTTTTTAACAAATAGAAAACTGAAAAATTGGGCGTGCAAAATTATTCAGCCCCCTTAAGTTAATACTTTGTAGCGCCACCTTTTGCTGCGATTACAGCTGTAAGTCGCTTGGGGTATGTCTCTATCAGTTTTGCACATCGAGAGACTGAATTTTTTTCCCATTCCTCCTTGCAAAACAGCTCGAGCTCAGTGAGGTTGGATGGAGAGCATTTGTGAACAGCAGTTTTCAGTTCTTTCCACAGATTCTCGATTGGATTCAGGTCTGGACTTTGACTTGGCCATTCTAACACCTGGATATGTTTATTTTTGAACCATTCCATTGTAGATTTTGCTTTATGTTTTGGATCATTGTCTTGTTGGAAGACAAATCTCCGTCCCAGTCTCAGGTCTTTTGCAGACTCCATCAGGTTTTCTTCCAGAATGGTCCTGTATTTGGCTCCATCCATCTTCCCATCAATTTTAACCATCTTCCCTGTCCCTGCTGAAGAAAAGCAGGCCCAAACCATGATGCTGCCACCACCATGTTTGACAGTGGGGATGGTGTGGTCAGGGTGATGAGCTGTGTTGCTTTTACGCCAAACATAACGTTTTGCATTGTTGCCAAAAAGTTCAATTTTGGTTTCATCTGACCAGAGCACCTTCTTCCACATGTTTGGTGTGTCTCCCAGGTGGCTTGTGGCAAACTTTAAACGACACTTTTTATGGATATCTTTAAGAAATGTCTTTCTTCTTGCCACTCTTCCATAAAGGCCAGATTTGTGCAATATACGACTGATTGTTGTCCTATGGACAGAGTCTCCCACCTCAGCTGTAGATCTCTGCAGTTCATCCAGAGTGATCATGGGCCTCTTGGCTGCATCTCTGATCAGTCTTCTCCTTGTATGAGCTGAAAGTTTAGAGGGACGGCCAGGTCTTGGTAGATTTGCAGTGGTCTGATACTCCTTCCATTTCAATATTATCGCTTGCACAGTGCTCCTTGGGATGTTTAAAGCTTGGGAAATCTTTTTGTATCCAAATCCGGCTTTAAACTTCTTCACAACAGTATCTCGGACCTGCCTGGTGTGTTCCTTGTTCTTCATGATGCTCTCTGCGCTTTTAACGGACCTCTGAGACTATCACAGTGCAGGTGCATTTATACGGAGACTTGATTACACACAGGTGGATTGTATTCATCATCATTAGTCATTTAGGTCAACATTGGATCATTCAGAGATCCTCACTGAACTTCTGGAGAGAGTTTGCTGCATTGAAAGTAAAGGGGCTGAATAATTTTGCATGCCCAATTTTTCAGTTTTTGATTTGTTAAAAAAGTTTGAAATATCCAATAAATGTCGTTCCACTTCATGATTGTGTCCCACAAATACAGTTTTATATCTTTATGTTTGAAGCTTGAAATGTGGCAAAAGGTCGCAAAGTTCAAGGGGGCCCAATACTTTCGCAAAGCACTGTATAGTAGCAGACATGCACTATGCAAAGCTGTACAACGACAGCAGTCTAGATACAGTATTATCTAAAGCACAGACAAGGCCAAGCCTGTGTCGTAAGACAACAGGAGGTCAAAGAGACAACATACACAAAATAGTCCAAATTGGTGAAGTGAAATGAATAAAATAACTTGATTCAAAACATAAAAAAAATGTAAAAGTGGTGCTTATGTATTCGCCCCCTTTGTTATGAAGCCCCTAAATAAGATCTGGTGCAACCAATTACCTTCAGAAGTCACAAAATTTGTTAAATAAAGTTCACCTGTGTGCAATCTAAGTGTCACATGATCTGTCACATTATCTCAGTATACATACACCTGTTCTGAAAGGCCCCAGAGTCTGCAACACCACTAAACAAGGGGCACCACCAAGCAAGCGGCACTATGAAGACCAAGGAGCTCTCCAAACAAATCAAATCAAATCAAATGTATTTGTCACATACACATGGTTAGCAGATGTTAATGCGAGTCTAGCGAAATGCTTGTGCTTCTAGTTCCGACAATGCAGTAATAACCAATGAGTAATCTAACTAACAATTCCAAAACTACTACCTTATACACACAAGTGTAAAGGGATAAAGAATATGTACATAAAGATATATGAATGAGTGATGGTACAGAACGGCGTAGGCAAGATGCATTAGATGGTATCGAGTACAGTATATACATATGAGATGAGTAATGTAGGGTATGTAAACAAAGTGGCATAGTTTAAAGTGGCTAGTGATACATGTATTACATAAAGATGCAGTAGATGATATAGAGTACAGTATATACATATGAGATGAATAATGTAGGGTATGTAAACATTATATTAAGTAGCATTGTTTAAAGTGGCTAGTGATATATTTTACATCAATTCCCATTATTAAAGTGGCTGGAGTTGAGTCAGTGTGTTGGCAGCAGCCACTCAATGTTAGTGGTGGCTGTTTAACAGTCTGATGGCCTTGAGATAGAAGCTGTTTTTCAGTCTCTCGTCCCAGCTTTGATGCGCCTGTACTGACCTCGCCTTCTGGATGATAACGGGGTGAACAAGCAGTGGCTCGGGTGGTTGTTGTCCTTGATGATCTTTATGGCCTTCCTGTGACATCGGGTGGTGTAGGTGTCCTGGAGGGCGGGTAGTTTGCCCCCGGTGATGCGTTGTGCAGACCTCACTACCCTCTGGAGAGCCTTACGGTTGTGTGCGGAGCAGTTGCCGTACCAGGCGATGATACAGCCTGACAGGATGCTCTCGATTGTGTAGAAGTCTGTGAGTGCTTTTGATGACAAGGCGAATTTCTTCAGCCTCCTGAGGTTGAAGAGGCGCTGCTGCGCCTTCTTCACGATGCTGTCTGTGTGGGTGGACCAATTCAGTTTGTCTGTGATGTGTACGCCGAGGAACTTAAAACTTACTACCCTCTCCACTACTGTCCCATCGATGTGGATAAGGGGTGTTCCCTCTGCTGTGTCATGAAGTCCACAATCATCTCCTTAGTTTTGTTGACGTTGAGTGTGAGGTTATTTTCCTGACACCACACTCCGAGGGCCCTCACCTCCTCCCTGTAGGCCGTCTCGTCGTTGTTGGTAATCAAGCCTACCACTGTAGTGTCGTCCGCAAACTTAATGATTGAGTTGGAGGCGTGCGTGGCCACGCAGTCGTGGGTGAACAGGGAGTACAGGAGAGGGCTCAGAACGCACTCTTGTGGGGCCCCAGTGTTGAGGATCAGCGGGGTGGAGATGTTACCTACCCCCCCCCCACCTGGGGGCGGCCCGTCAGGAAGTCCAGTACCCAGTTGCACAGGGCGGGGTCGAGACCCAGGGTCTCGAGCTTGATGACGAGTTTGGAGGGTACTATGGTGTTAAATGCTGAGCTGTAGTCGATGAACAGCATTCTCACATAGGTATTCCTCTTGTCCAGATGGGTTAGGGCAGTGTGCAGTGTGGTTGAGATTGGATCGTCTGTGGACCTGTGGGCGCGGCTGGGATTGCTGTCTGGGCCTGCAGCCTTGCGAGGGTTAACACGTTTAAATGTTTTACTCATCTCGGCTGCAGTGAAGGAGAGTCCGCATGTTTTGGTTGAGGGCCGTGTCAGTGGCACTGTATTGTCCTCAAAGCGGGCAAAAAAAGTTATTTAGTCTGCCTGGGAGCAGGACATCCTGGTCCGTGACTGGGCTGGATTTCTTTTTGTAATCCGTGATTGACTGTAGACCCTGCCACATACCTCTTGTGTCTGAGCCGTTGAATTGCGATTCTAATTTGTCTCTATATTGACGCTTAGCTTGTTTGATTGCCTTGCGGAGGGAATAGCGACACTGTTTGTATTCGGTCATGTTTCCGGTCACCTTGCCCTGATTAAAAGCAGTGGTTCGCGCTTTCAGTTTCACGCGAATGCCATCAATCCACGGTTTCTGGTTTGGGAATGTTTTACTCGTTGCTATGGGAACAACATCTTCAACGCACGTTCTAATAAACTCGCTCACCGAATCAGCGTATTCGTCAATGTTGTTGTTTGACGCAATACGAAACATATCCCAGTCCACGTGATGGAAGCAGTCTTGGAGCGTGGAATCAGATTGGTCGGACCAGCATTGAACAGACCTCAGCGCGGGAGCTTCTTGTTTTAGCTTCTGTCTGTAGGCAGCGAGCAACAAAATGGAGTCGTGGTCAGCTTTTCCGAAAGGAGGGCGGGGGAGGGCCTTATATGCGTTGCGGAAGTTAGAATAACAATGATCCAAGGTTTTACCAGCCCGGGTTGCGCAATCGATATGCTGATACAATTTAGGGAGTCTTGTTTTAAGATTAGCCTTGTTAAAATCCCCAGCTACAATGAATGCAGCCTCAGGATATGTGGTTTCCAGTTTGCAAAGAGTCAAATAAAGTTCGTTCAGAGCCATCGATGTGTCTGCTTGGGGGGGAATATATACGGCTGTGATTATAATCGAAGAGAATTCCCTTGGTAGATAATGCGGTCAACATTTAAATGTGAGGAATTCTAAATCAGGTGAACAGAAGGACTTGAGTTCCTGTATGTTG
Organism: Oncorhynchus clarkii lewisi; assembly: GCF_045791955.1. Lineage (NCBI taxonomy): Eukaryota > Metazoa > Chordata > Actinopteri > Salmoniformes > Salmonidae > Oncorhynchus > Oncorhynchus clarkii. Next base: position 39,491,654 of record NC_092173.1, on the reverse strand, counting down.
TTCTGACAACACCACGTCTCGTTAACCATAAAGCATACGCCCCCGCCCCTCTTCTTTCCAGAAAGATGTTTGTTTCTGTCGGCGCGATGCGTGGAGAAACCAGCTGGCTGCACCGACTCCGATAGCGTCTCTCGAGTGAGCCATGTTTCCATGAAGCAAATAACGTTACAGTGTCTGATGTCCCTCTGGAATGCTACCCTTGCTCGGATTTCATCAACCTTGTTGTCAAGAGACTGGACATTGTCGAGAAGTATGCTGGGGAGTAGTGTGCGATGTGCCCGTCTCCGGAGTCTGACCAGAAGACCGCTTCGTTTCCCTCTTTTACGAAGTCGTTGTTTTGGGTCGCCGGCTGGGATCCATTCCGTTGTCCTGGGTGAAAGGCAGAACACAGCATCCGCTTCGGGAAAGTCATATTCTTGGTCGTACTGATGGTGAGTTGACGCTGCTCTTATATTCAGTAGTTCTTCTCGACTGTATGTAATGGAACCTAAGATGACCTGGGGTACCAATGTAAGAAATAACACGTAAAAAAAAAATAACTGCATAGTTTCCTAGGAACGCGAAGCGAGGCGGACATCTCTGTCGGCGCCGGAAGTCAGGGACAAAGTTGTGGAGAAGTACAGATCAGGTTTGGGTTATAAAAAAATATCTGAAACTTTGAACATCCCACGGAGCACCATTAAATCCATTATAAAAAATGGAAAGAATGTGGCACCACAACAAACCTGCCAAGAGAGGGCCGCCCACCAAAACTCATGGACCGGGCAAGGAGGGCATTGATCAGAGAGGCAACAAAGAAACCAAAGATAACCCTAAAGGAGCTGCAAAGCTCCACAGCGGAGATTGGAGCATCTGTCCATAGGACCACTTTAAGCCGTACACTCTGCAGAGCTGGGCTTTATGGAAGAAAGCCATTGCTTAAAGAAAAAAATAAGCAAACACGTTTCGTGTTCGCCAAAAGGCACATGGGAGACTCCCCAAACATATGGAAGGAGGTACTCTGGTCAGATAAGACTAAAAATTAGCTTTTTGGCCATCAAGGAAAATGCTGTGTCTATGTAACGGATGTGAAACGGCTAGCTTAGTTAGCGGTGCGCGCTAAATAGCGTTTCAATCGGTGACGTCACTTGCTCTGAGACCTTGAAGTAGTAGTTCCCCTTGCTCTGCAAGGGCCGCGGCTTTTGTGGAGTGATGGGTAACGATGCTTCGTGGGTGACTGTTGTTGATGTGTGCAGAGAGTCCCTGGTTCGCGCCCGGGTATGGGCGAGGGGACGGTTATACTGTTACATTGATGCTGTTGACCTGGATTACTGATTGCTGCGGAAAAAGGAGGAAGGTCAAAAGGGGGGTGAGTGTAACGGATGTGAAACGGCTAGCTTAGTTAGCGGTGCGCGCTAAATAGCATTTCAATCGGTGACGTCACTTGCTCTGAGACCTTGCTCTGCAAGGGCCGCGGCTTTTGTGGAGCGATGGGTAACGATGCTTTGTGGGTGACTGTTGTTGATGTGTGCAGAGAGTCCCTGGTTCGCGCGAGGGGACGGTCTAAAGTTATACTGTTACATCTAGCGCAAACCCAACACCTCTCATCACCCCGAGAACAACATCCCCACAGTGAAGCATGGTGGTGGCAGCATCATGCTGTGGGGATGGTTTTCATCAGCAGGGACTGGGAAACTGGTCAGAATTGAAGGAATGATGGGTGGCGCTAAATACAGGGACATTTTTGAGGGAAACCTGTTTCAGTCTTTCAGAGATTTGAGAGTGGGATGGATGTTCACCTTCCAGCAGGACAATGACCCTAAAAATACTGCTAAAGCAACACTTGAGTGGTTTAAGGGGAAACATTTTAATGTCTTGGAATGGCCTAGTCAAAGCCCAGACCTCAATCCAATTGAGAAGCTGTGGTATGATTGCTGTACACCAGCGGAACCCATTCAACTTGAAGGAGCTGGAGCAGTTTTGCCTTGAAGAATGTGGAAATATCCCAGTGGCTAGATGTGGCACGCTTATAGAGACATACCCCAAGAGACATGCAGCTGTAATTGCTGCAAAAGGTGGCTCTACAAGTATTGACTTTGGGGGGTGATAGTTATGCACGTTCAAGTTTTGTTGTTGTGTCTTATTGTGTCTTATTTAATAAAAAATAAAAAACTTATTGCATCTTCAAAATGCAATAAATCAAATGATACAAGCCCCCAAAAAATCAATTTTAATTCCAGGTTGTCAGGAAACAAAATAGGAAAAATGCCACAGGGGGGTGAATACTTTCGCAAACCACTGTAGCTGAAAGAGCGGTATCTAATACCGTCAGTTTGACTGCAGGGCAGAACCATAACTTAATACTGCAGCTAGCCTCTTCTCTAACAGGGTTACTATGCTCACTCAGTCCGATGAAGGGAGCTAAACTAAATATTGTGGGCAGAAGGCATGAAACTCACTCACTCTTTAGAAAAATGTTTGTCTTAATTAGATAAAGATGAAAAAGATGGTCGCGCTTTATCAGACAACAAGCCATGATCCAATACCTATCAAATTAAATTCATTGGATTAAAGTAGTGTATACTTTGGTTTTAGGATATATAAAAACTGTCTCTACAAGAGAGACCAACCATTAGGTTGATTACAATACTTCAGCAAACATCAAAGCCAGGTTCCCTTCCACTCAAGCAAACAGCATAGTTAAAGAGAGCAGCAGACGATCTATGGCTGACAGTCATGTTAAAGAGAGCAGCAGATGATCTATGGCTGACACAGTTATGTTAAAGAGAGCAGCAGATGGTCTATGGCTGACAGTCATGTTAAAGAGTGCAGCAGATGATCTATGGCTGACAGTCATGTTAAAGAGAGCAGCAGATGATCTATGGCTGACACAGTTATGTTAAAGAGAGCAGCAGACGGTCTATGGCTGACACAGTCATGTTAAAGAGAGCAGCAGACGGTCTATGGCTGACACAGTCATGTTAAAGAGAGCAGCAGATGATCTATGGCTGACACAGTCATGTTAAAGAGAGCAGCAGATGGTCTATGGCTGACAGTCATGTTAAAGAGAGCAGCAGATGATCTATGGCTGACAGTTATGTTAAAGATAGCAGCAGATGGTCTATGGCTGACACAGTTATGTTAAAGAGAGCAGCAGATGGTCTATGGCTGACACAGTCATGTTAAAGAGAGCAGCAGATGATCTCTGGCTGACACAGTCATGTTAAAGAGAGCAGCAGATGGTCTATGGCTGACACTCTATGACGCTCTAATAGCCAGAAAATAATAGATCTGTTTTGATGTGTCCACAGTTTGGGATTAGTAAATACATGAATGTCTAATTGGGGACAGCTGTGTGAATGACCAGAAGAGATTTACCTACAGCTGGGAGGTGAATCCTAATCCTCGTTATCACAGCGCAATTGACCGTTACCCTGTGGGCTTTGTGTGTCTGTGTGTGTTGGGAAAGTTGAAGGGGATCTGAACCCATCCATTCTTCCATACCTTTAGCCAACAGGGGGTCGTACTGCCATATTTTCTAAATGACATTGGAGGCAGCTTATGGTAGAGAAATTAAAATTAAATTCTCTGGCAAAAGCTCTGGTAGACATTCCCGCAGTCAGCATGTGAATTGCACACAAAACTTGAGACATCTGTGGTATTGTGTTGTGTGACAAAACTGCATATTTTAGAGTGGCCTTTTGTTGTCCCCAGCACAAGGTGCAGCTGTGTAATGACCATGCCGTTTAATCAGCTTCTTGATATGCCACTCCTGTTAGGTGGATGGATTATCTTGGCAGAAGAGAAATGTTTGCTAACAGGGATGAAAACACATTTGTGCACAACATTTTGAGAAATAAGATTTTTGTGTATATGGAACATTTCTGGGATCTTTTATTTCAGTTCATAAAACATGGGGCCAACACTTTACATGTTGCGTTTATATTTTTGTTCAGTATTTTAGCTAAACAAAAACGACAGATCATTCTATTAGCTAAACAAAAACGACAGATCATTCTATTAGCTAAACAAAAACGACAGATCATTCTATTAGCTAAACAAAAACGACAGATCATTCTATTTTAGCTAAACAAAAACGACAGATCATTCTATTTTAGCTAAACAAAAACGACAGATCATTCTATTTTAGCTAAACAAAAACGACAGATCAGGACCTTTCTAAAACCAAGGGATGGAGATTGATAATCTGTTTAAGAAGAAAAGGCTGTTAGGCTGACTAACTAAACAACACATTAGGCAAACAGCTCTTCAACTGCCATCCTAAATTGATCCTGACCGTATAACCTATGCAGAGCTGGCATTTCATTGAACAAGAGGGAAGGACTCATCTCATCTAGTTAAAACACCACAATCTGTCGATGTCGTTATGAGTATTCCCTTGACATCGGCTAGAGACAGAATTTTGCCCGCCTTCCTTCACCCAGGGTTTGCATGGAACCTGACTCGCTACCGCTTCCTGGTGGAACATGCCTGCCCCACATTTGGCTTTTTATGCATAACCTAAACTACTTACCAATTTAATACTACTTGATATTACTATTACCCCAGCAATTGCTAGTCCAGTACTGGTGTTCTAGAAGAGAAAACAGAGATATTACCCAAAGATGTCGGAACGTGTTAGCTACACCTTTAGTCAACTTTAATAACAGCTGATCTCCGGTCTCATCTGAACAAACCTTCTACTCCTTCCCCTTCAAGGCTTGAATGTGCAGTGTGTATCCCAGTCAGTTCTTGACCGGACAATGGTTAAATTATCGTCAGCGACCTGAGAAGCTACATAACTTGTTTTTAGAAGTATGTTCTCCTTTCTCGTCTGTCCCAGCCTCACTCCTGGACACCGGCATGTTGTTAAAATGTCTGAAAGACAACAAAAGGCCGTCTGCCCACTCACCAGGTAACGTATGGAAGAAGATCTGGTGTGGCGTTTTCATAAATGCTTCATTATCTAAACCTACTGCTAAATTGAAAGTTATATACCGCCTATAGAAAATGTTATACATTGCATGAATTAGGTGTGAGATATGTAGAGAAATATTCTTATGACTTCACACACCCACAAAGGATTAATACATGTTTTAACAATGTAAAGTACAGTATGTTATGAGCAATCAGATAAAACCATTTGAAACCAGAGTGCATATTCATTGTATTACATAAGATATTTATTACTGTAAATATTTTCAATATTACATCTTGGGAATGTTGGTACAAAAGTTACTCAGAACATCTTACAGCATAGCGGACAAGTCTCACAGGGTACAGTGCAGAATTCGGGTCAATCACATCGAAATTCTAGTCAATAATTATTTATTTTTTTCTCTAAAATGTTTCTAATTGAAAAGCATTGAATTGGAATTGTAGTGTACTTCCCGAACTGACTAGAAATGAAATGGAATTGATCCCAACCCGGGTAGTCACTCTCGGTAGAGCACGGCACATGCAATACCAGGGTTGTGGGTTCGATTCCCACGGAGTTGTTCCCACTAGGGACAACTCCAACACCAAGCAGGTTTTTAACGTCAGCTTTTAGAAATGTGAGTTGGGAATCAAAGATTGATGGGCTGTTGCAAACCACAAATAATTTGTATTCCATGGGAAATTCAGTAGTTGAACATTCTTTTAAAAAACCCTCCACTCATCTTGGAAAATAACTAGAGTGGAGTTAAAACATTTTTTTTAAAGAATGTACAACTGAAATGAAGACAAACCAACATGAAAAAAAAGTGCTAAAAAGAAAAACCCAAAACAAATATCACCCATTTAAATATGTGGTAAATCAACTCAAACATATCCATATGTAAGTGAATGGCTGGTAGAGTTTAGGCAATATTTTAAATTGTTAAAAGTACTGACACAGACATAAAAAGGCGATGTACATACAGCCGCATCACAAGATGTAAAATAAAGAGAAAGTTAAAAAAAAAATGAAACGTTTAAGGCTAACAAGCGTCTCAGTTACAGTATGAAGGCTTTGCATTGGTGTGGAAACTCAACGTGCTCTTTGTCCCCCCCCCCCACACACACAAAAGGAAAACAACCTGATCTAGGATCATCTCATTATACCCCCAGCCTGACCTTTAGGAGCGGAGCCCCATCTGAATGTGGACAGGTGGTTAGGGGCAGACATTAAAGGAGAAACACAGAATCTGATGTATCAGTGGTCAATGCAAATTATTTTGTTCAGCCTGATGTAGAATAGAGCCCCAAAATAAATAAAAATAACTCTTGAGAATTAACAAACAGAAAAACATTAAAATGTTCTATGATATAAACCAAACAGAACCGATACAGGTGATCCCCAGATCCGGACATGACTGTTTATTGCCTTCTCCCTTTCACACAACCTCTGACCTGTCATTGCTGGTATAGAGAAAATACTGGTGTATTCAAAAAGTTAGAGACATACGCTGAGTATACAAAACATTAAGACAGACTGACCGGGTGAAAGCTTTTGATCCCTTATTGATGTCACCTGTTAAATCCACTTCAATCAGTGTAGATGAAGGAAGGCAAGGAGACGGGTTAAAGAAGGATTTTCAAGCCTGGAGACAATTGAGACATGAATTGTGTTTGTGCCATTCAGAGGGTGAATTGTCCAGAGAAAAATATATTGAAGTGCCTTTGAACAGGGTATGGTAGCAGGTGCCAGGCACACCAGTCTGTGTAAAGAAATGCAACGCTGCAGAGTTCACGCTCAACAGTTTCCCATCAAGAGTGGTCCAACACCCAAAGGACATCCAGCCAACTTGACAACTGTGGGAAGCATTGGAGTCAACATGGCAAAAGGACTCAACATTAGGAACGTTTAACATAGTAACTCAATAGGAAGGTGTTCCTAACGTTTTGTACACTCAGTGTATATTAAAACAGTAGTTATAATTTAGGCATTTCTTTCGAAGGGACAATAGATTAACATCAAGAATAGAAATGTGATTTCTGACTCCCATGTTCCACACAGAAACGTGATCTATTTATCAACTAGGTCTTGGCTGCACATCTCAAAGTTCATATTTAACCATCCATATATGTGTGGTTTGCTTTTTATGACCGTTCGTTGATGAATGCCTTTTTTTTTTTTAAATATCTGAGTCTTTGAAGAACAGAGCAAGGCACAAATAAACAGTGAGAAAGTGAAATGGTTTAAGTAGCAGACAATGTGGATTGAGAAGGAGCAGCTATGTCTACTGTAAATATTCATAGCAAGAAGAATAGTTCCTTCTTTTGTTTCCAATGGGACATAGTTGAAGCGGCACCCACAGAAGCCATGGTGAGGATGTGACGTTGCAAGGAGAAATGTAACTCTTGACTCTCCAAGAGAGTATGTGGTTATTGACCGTTATGGTCCATAGTCTTGTGGTGGCCGGACCAGTTAACGCATAGACAGACTGCTGAAGGATAATATATACACTGAGCAAAGGGTGGGAAGAAGGGGGAGAGGGAAAAAAGAGGGATACTAAGAAGAGTCAGAGAAGGAGAGAGAGATGGACAGAGAAAGGAGAGAAATAAAGAGAGTCGGAGGAAGACAGAAAAACAAATGAGAGAGAGAGAGGAAGTGATGTTCAGGCCAGGGTCAAAGGCTGAGCTGACAGAAGCGTTTATATCAGACTGTAGCTGTCTGGCGATTGGCCTTGCTGGGGTCAGGAGCTGGGTGAACGTTGTCATTGGCCGATCCTGCACCTCCACGCTGCAGGGCTCTGGTCCTGTAGCCTTCTCATCCTGTTCCCTAGCCACACCCACCACGTTAGTCCTATCAACGCACACACCACCGACTCCACATAGTAACCATCCAATGACGTCACACACACACCGCCCTCCTTAACACACAGCTGTAGGAGGGAAGAGAGAGAAAAAGACAGAGATACGGTTAAGAGGAGTGTTTCCACAGAATTCACATCATAGCTATTTAATGTACTATGACAGTACAATGGGAATATTGTCAGGTAATTCTCTCCCACTTACCCCTGTCTCCTCTGGGGAGCCACATTTCTGCCCAGCAGCTCCCTGGCACTCCTTAGAGGTGAGTGGGTCGACCATCCACAATGCCAGGGTGGAGGGCCAGTTTCCCCCCAGGTTCGTGACAGTGTTCAGCAGGGTCATGTAAGTCCCACCAATCACTGGGTCACTCACTTTAGCATGGAAAGCCATACAGGCCACATACATGCTGTACAGCGCCACCTGTGGGTAAGGAGGGGGAAAGGCAGGAGTTTGAGAAAGTGTATGTGTATAGTGTCCCAAGCTGGATCAAGTGGATGTATACTGCAGAATATCACACAGACAGACAAAGAGCTTTGACTACGTACAGACTCAGTGAGCATAACCTTGCTATTGAGAAAGGCTTTCTGAAAGCAGAGCTGGCTCTCAAGAGAAGACCAGTTTCATCGCACACTGTCCACAAAATGAGGTGGAAACTGAGCCTAACCTCCTGCCAAACAAATAAATAAAATTATATATATATATATTTTTCTCTCTCTCTCTCTCCTCTTTCTCTCTCTTTTTTATTTATATATATATAATATATATCATTTTATGTATTTGTTTGGCAGGAGGTTAGGCTCAGTGGGAAGATATATAAATAAAAGAGAGAGAAAGAGGAGAGAGAGAGAGAAAGAGGAGAGAGAGAGTGTGTGTAGCTGAATAGGACTATAGTGTAGTACTAGAGACAACAGAGATGGATAGATAGTGTGAACAGTGTGTAGCTGAACAGGACTATAGTGTAGTAGAGAGACAACAGAGATGGATAGATAGTGTGAACAGTGTGTAGCTGATGCAGTGCGTAGCTGAACAGGACTATAGTGTAGTAGAGACAACAGAGATGGATAGATAATGTGAACAGTGTGTAGCTGATGCAGTGCAAAGCTGAACAGGACTATAGTGTAGTTGAGAGACAACAGAGATGGATAGATAGTGTGAACAGTGTGTAGCTGATGCAGTGCGTAGCTGAACAGGACTATAGTGTAGTTGAGAGACAACAGAGATGGATAGATAGTGTGAACAGTGCGTAGCTGAACAGGACTATAGTGTAGTAGAGACAACAGAGATGGATAGATAGTGTGAACAGTGTGTAGCTGATGCAGTGCGTAGCTGAACAGGACTATAGTGTAGTTGAGAGACAACAGAGATGGATAGATAGTGTGAACAGTGTGTAGCTGAACAGGACCATAGTGTAGTAGAGACAACAGAGATGGATAGATAGTGTGAACAGTGTGTAGCTGATGCAGTGCGTAGCTGAACAGGACTATAGTGTAGTAGAGACAACAGAGATGGATAGATAGTGTGAACAGTGTGTAGCTGATGCAGTGCGTAGCTGAACAGGACTATAGTGTAGTTGAGAGACAACAGAGATGGATAGATAGTGTGAACAGTGCGTAGCTGAACAGGACTATAGTGTAGTAGAGACAACAGAGATGGATAGATAGTGTGAACAGTGTGTAGCTGAACAGGACCATAGTGTAGTAGAGACAACAGAGATGGATAGATAGTGTGAACAGTGCGTAGCTGAACAGGACTATAGTGTAGTAGAGACAACAGAGATGGATAGATAGTGTGAACAGTGTGTAGCTGAACAGGACCATAGTGTAGTAGAGACAACAGAGATGGATATATAGTGTGAACAGTGTTACCTGATGCAGTGCGTAGCTGAACAGGACTATAGTGTAGTAGAGACAACAGAGATGGATAGATAGTGTGAACAGTGTGTAACTGATGCAGTGCGTAGCTGAACAGGACTATAGTGTAGTTGAGAGACAACAGAGATGGATAGATAGTGTGAACAGTGCGTAGCTGAACAGGACTATAGTGTAGTAGAGACAACAGAGATGGATAGATAGTGTGAACAGTGTGTAGCTGAACAGGACTATAGTGTAGTAGAGACAACAGAGATGGATAGATAGTGTGAACAGTGTGTAGCTGAACAGGACCATAGTGTAGTAGAGACAACAGAGATGGATAGATAGTGTGAACAGTGTGTAGCTGATGCAGTGCGTAGCTGAACAGGACTATAGTGTAGTTGAGAGACAACAGAGATGGATAGATAGTGTGAACAGTGCGTAGCTGAACAGGACTATAGTGTAGTAGAGACAACAGAGATGGATAGATAGTGTGAACAGTGTGTAGCTGATGCAGTGCGTAGCTGAACAGGACTATAGTGTAGTTGAGAGACAACAGAGATGGATAGATAGTGTGAACAGTGTGTAGCTGAACAGGACCATAGTGTAGTAGAGACAACAGAGATGGATAGATAGTGTGAACAGTGTGTAGCTGATGCAGTGCGTAGCTGAACAGGACTATAGTGTAGTAGAGACAACAGAGATGGATAGATAGTGTGAACAGTGTGTAGCTGATGCAGTGCGTAGCTGAACAGGACTATAGTGTAGTTGAGAGACAACAGAGATGGATAGATAGTGTGAACAGTGCGTAGCTGAACAGGACTATAGTGTAGTAGAGACAACAGAGATGGATAGATAGTGTGAACAGTGTGTAGCTGATGCAGTGCGTAGCTGAACAGGAC
>NC_092173.1:39381147-39478647 GCF_045791955.1 Oncorhynchus clarkii lewisi | reverse complement strand
TATAGACATGTCAGGTAAGGTGCAGTAAGCTGTACTGGGTGATATGTCAGGTAAGGTGCAGCTGTGTCGTAGGTACCTTAGCAGTGAGCTGTACTGGGTGACATGTCAGGTAAGGTGCAGTGAGCTGTACTGGGTGACATGTCAGGTAAGGTGCAGTGAGCTGTACTGGGTGATATGTATAGATATGTCAGGTAAGGTGCAGCTATATCGTAGGTACCTTAGCAGTGAGCTGTACTGGGTGACATGTCAGCTGTATCGTAGGTACCTTAGCAGTAAGCTGTACTGGGTGATATGTATAGATATGTCAGGTAAGGTGCAGCTATATCGTAGGTACCTTAGCAGTAAGCTGTACTGGGTGATATGTATAGACTGTCGGGTACCTTAGCAGTAAGCTGTACTGGGTGATATGTATAGACTGTCGGGTACCTTAGCAGTGAGCTGTACTGGGTGACATGTATAGACTGTCGGGTACCTTAGCAGTGAGCAGCAGGCTACAGAAAGTGAACACGGCAGGCATCTTGATGATGGAGAGCAGCAGTTTGTATGTTTCCATGACGCTCTGCGTCTCCTCCCGAACCTTCTTCCTCCCGTGCTGTCCCCTGGCGTTCTCCTTCTTCATAATGGCCACCAGCGTGGTCGATACCAGGAACACCACGCCCCAGAAAAACAGGAAGTCTGCGCCAAGGGAGCCAATCACAGACAACGACAATGTTACAGAGCGGTTACAACACCCATCTTCTATAGCATGTTACTGTCTGTTGACTGGCAAAACCATACGGGAAATCATCAGCCAAAAGTTCACTCCAAAACCAGAGTTCATTTTCTCTCACTTCAGCTCAAAAATCACCCATATCTGTGCATTGATCAAATATCCCCAGATAATAAAAAGTTGCTTGGCCTCAAAATGGCCAGTGTATCGATGTTCTAAAATGCAAGGAAATGCACATGCCTGCTACGTGTTATACGTAACTACGCTTATCAAGAGATTACAAGGAAACAAAAAATGTCCTACAATTCTGATACCATTGTCTTTAGCACCTATTGTTTACTCAGGGCAAGATGATCGAATGCAAAACCTGGCCAACGGACATTCCCTCTTCAGCAAGGAAGAGTTCATAAAGCTCTGCATGTCTGTAATTGTATTTAATACCAGTCGACCGTAGCAAGATTAAACTAAATATCTGGATTAACGTTCTTCCTCCTGCTTCACAGATGACATTGATCTCAGTCTTCTCATCTTTGTCTCCCCCTCCCTCATTCTGTACCTGACAGTGTCACGATGCCAGTCTCTTTAGGCTCTGCTCTCAGGTATTTGTTGCAGAAGTCAGCTGACTCCAGAGCCAGGAAGAGCACGTTGCCTAGGAAGTAGCCAGCAGTCTGTCCCACAGAGTTACAGGTGGAGGCGTAGCCCACGTTCTCCCTAGACAGCATGGTCAGAGCCCAGCCATCCACTGCTATGTCCTGGGATCAGGGAGTATAACAGAGTTATGTATCACAATAACTTGGAGTGTGTGAGTGTGTGTGAGTTACCTGGGTGGCTGCCAGAAAGGCCAGCATGAAGAACACCGCCGTCAGGGTTATCACATCAGGGCCCTGCCCCTCATCACTTTTCAGCAGCGTATCCACGGTAACCGACAGGTACAGCATGAAGAGACCCAGCAGGTACTGGGTGGGCACCAGCCATGACTTCCTGAGAAGGAGAGATGAGGCTTTGACACATTTGATTGCAGCAGTCAACCCATCAGACACAATATAAAACAAAGTAAACATATCAGTCTTATAAATCAGTGTCTTACCGGCGTCCGAACCAGGTCAGGTAGAGCGCGTCAACCAGAGGGGCCCACAGCAGCTTGAGACTGAAGGGCCAGAAGACAAAGCTGAAGAAGGCCTGGTCCTTGTAGCTGACGTTCTTACTCTGCAGGATGAGAGGGATGCTCCCGGCCAGGCCCAGAGGGATACCCTGGAGGACATAAAGGAAGAGCAGCAGAGATACGTTCCCCAGCTCCCCTCTGATCCCAGGCTGCACACTGGGTTGTCCGTTGTTCTCCGTGTCGGATCCTCGAAGCAACGCTTCCCCCTCCTCCTCCAGGTCAGGGGTGGTGTTGCGAACCCTATTCCCGTCACTCATGTCCCCCTGGGGGACAGCAGGCTTCCTCTGCCGCCCGTTCTTATGTGTGACTGAGTCAGATAGCTCCATTGTGGAGCCACGGGCATCAAACCAGCTGTGCCCTCTGGAAACCTGGAGAGGAAGGATGCAAGCAGGGGTTAGTCATTTTCTATTAGGAAAAATATATGCTTTGTTCTATCCCTCAGTTTGTGTTTTTAGATGGGTTACGTCTTAGCCAAGGGTACTCAACTCTTACTCTACGAGGTCAGGAACCTGCTGGTTTTCTGCTCAACCTGATAATGAATTGCTCACATTTGGTGTCCCAGGTCTAAATCAGTCCCTGATTAGAGGGGAACAATTAAAATGCAGTGGCACTGGCTTTAAGGTCCCGAGTTGAGTTTGAGGGCTCTAGGTCTCAATATTCATTGCAAACACTTGTCTGAGGTTGGTTTCCTTTGTCAAAGCAATGTACAACTACAAACAAGTGAATTCCTTGTCTGGATGAGACCCTAATTAGCATCTCCAGCTAGTACAGCAATGCTCAGCTTCTGCCTAAACAAGGTTGCAAACTAGAAGTCTTAATCCAGACCAATTGGAGAGAGGAGGTTGCCAGCTAGAAGTCTTAATCTACACCAATTGGAGAGAGAAAGTTGCTAGTTAGAAATCTTAATCCAGACCAATTGGAGAGAGAAGGTTGCTAGTTAGAAGTCTTAATCCAGACCAATTGGAGAGAGAAGGTTGCTAGTTAGAAGTCTTAATCCAGACCAATTGGAGAGAGAGAGAAGGTTACTAGTTAGAAGTCTTAATCCAGACCAATTGGAGAGAGAGAGAAGGTTGCTAGTTAGAAGTCTTAATCCAGATCAATTGCAGAGAGGAGGTTGCTAGTTAGAAGTCTTAATCCATGGGCAAGAGAAGGTTGCTAGTTAGAAGTCTTAATCCATGGGCAAGAGAAGGTTGCTAGTTAGAAGTCTTAATCCATGGGCAAGAGAAGGTTGCTAGTTAGAAATCTTAATCCAGACCAATTGGAGAGAGAAGGTTGCTAGTTAGAAGTCTTAATCCATGGGAGAGAGAAGGCATACATGATAGAATAATCATCGTTCTCCCGCTGACGAAGCCCAAGCAGGCTCATGATGTGGGTGGGAACCAAAACAACGTAGCGCCATGACACATTGAAAATATTTCCTGGAATTTATTTTATAGCTAATACACACAACAAAAAGGCCATGTGAATTCAATAAATATTGGTTAAAATGGTCATTGAAGATCAAAGATTAGACAATGAATGAGAGATAACAAGATAGTTAGCAAGCTAAGCATGTTATCATAACGTTATAAAAAAATATTTGACGTTACCTTGTGTTGTCATGCGACCTTGTGTTGACTGTTGTCATGCGACACCACATGCCAAACCATACAATGAATGATTAATGAATGAATGTGTCGACTATCATTCAAAAATTGGATTGTAGTTGATTCGACTGCGAACGTTGCCTTGAACTATGTATGAATTGCATTTAATACGGTCAAAAACACAGACATAGCTACCTATTTGGCCTTCACCTGGTTACATCGGTAGATGTTTTTTTCAGAGGGCGAGGAAGTGTAGCTACGTGTGTAACGTCGACATGTGTCCGTGTGCTTCAGCTGACGTGTCAAAATGATGTTAATAAAAGTTCCGCTTAGATCTGCGTACATATTCTTATGCCTTTCGTGTGGTTCAGTATTGCCTTTTGTCGCTCAGCTCAATAATGAGCCAAACGCTGTTAGGGGAATAACCTATGTGTAAATGTAACAATCTGCTACTGTATATTTTTGTTTTTTCTGTGATCGTTTTGTTTGTCTTGTGTAGTCTCTTAATCATTTTACCTAAACTGTATGTGTAAACATGTATACGCAGGGCCCAGCTGTAAAAGAGACATTGGTCCCAGTCTGTGTTCCTTGTTGAAATAAAGGTAGAATAACGTTTAAAGGCGAATTGACTATGGAAGCCAGAACAGCCAAATACTCCCATCTAAACATGAATAGATTCTCATTTGTGTTATGGTTCAGGAAACATATATCCCTGTACTTTCATATCACATCAAAATCATTTCACAAATGCAAAATACACACTTACTGTGCACTGGTTTAACCGGTTTTAGTGAAAAGAGTTTGTGGCGTCTGACTTCCGTTTACACACAAGTGTTATGAGACGCAGGTAGTTCCCAAAAATGCTAAACTCCCGTTGTTGTAATGATGAGAGGTTAGCATGTCTTGGTGATATGATATTGGTGCATCTGTAACTTTCTCACTCATCATTATTCACAATTAATTCAGGACTATCCATAATCATGGTAGCTGTGTTTAGAAACATATTATATCCTTATTTAAAATAAAAGTCACTACAAAATTACACAATACATTATTTACCATTAATTTATTTTGGGCACAAAATAATCTAAAACAAAACCAAAAAAAACACAGAAAATGTCTCCAAAGAATGTGTAGTCACAAGCTTGATGTATGCATTGCGTGCTATGAATATGGGACTAAATACCTAGCATTTTAATACTTCAAGAAGTTTGTCCCAATACTTTTTGCTCCCATAAAATGGTGGGACTACTTCCAAAAAGTGCTGTAATTTCTAAATGGTTCACCCGGTGTGGATGAATATACCCTCAAATTAAAGCTGACAGTCTGCACTTTAACCTCATATATTTGGAGATTAGCGCTAAAAGAAGAAAAAATGCTTCACTGTCCCAATAATTAAGGAGGGCACTTGTATATATTGAATCTAATAGCTAATCTCTTTTAACTTTTGTGTTACATATTATATCTAAGAGTTATAGATTATAGTTGTAGATTGTGACTAATAATTAGAGGGCCATGGATTTAAGTAAAATAACAGAAAAATAAAATAAATGAAAAAGTGATAACACTCTGGATCCTACGTTTATGCCTGTTACTTAATGTGATCCAATCAAATGTTATCTGTCACATGCACCGAATACAACAGGTGTAGTAGACCTAACCATGAAATGATGAATACAACAGGTGTAGTAGACCTAACAGTGAAATGATGAATACAACAGGTGTAGTAGACCTAACCATGAAATGATGAATACAACAGGTGTAGTAGACCTCACAGTGAAATGCTGAATACAACAGGTGTAGTAGACCTTACAGTGAAATGCTGAATACAACAGGTGTAGTAGACCTCACAGTGAAATGCTGAATACAACAGGTGTAGTAGACCTCACAGTGAAATGCTGAATACAACAGGTGTAGTAGACCTAACCATGAAATGATGAATACAACAGGTGTAGTAGACCTCACAGTGAAATGCTGAATACAACAGGTGTAGTAGACCTAACCATGAAATGATGAATACAACAGGTGTAGTAGACCTCACAGTGAAATGATGAATACAACAGGTGTAGTAGACCTAACCATGAAATGATGAATACAACAGGTGTAGTAGACCTCACAGTGAAATGATGAATACAACAGGTGTAGTAGACCTAACCATGAAATGATGAATACAACAGGTGTAGTAGACCTAACCATGAAATGATGAATACAACAGGTGTAGTAGACCTAACAGTGAAATGATGAATACAACAGGTGTAGTGGACCTAACCATGAAATGATGAATACAACAGGTGTAGTAGACCTAACCATGAAATGATGAATACAACAGGTGTAGTAGACCTCACAGTGAAATGCTGAATACAACAGGTGTAGTAGACCTTACAGTGAAATGCTGAATACAACAGGTGTAGTAGACCTTACAGTGAAATGCTGAATACAACAGGTGTAGTAGACCTAACCATGAAATGATGAATACAACAGGTGTAGTAGACCTAACCATGAAATGCTGAATACAACAGGTGTAGTAGACCTAACAGTGAAATGCTGAATACAACAGGTGTAGTAGACCTAACAGTGAAATGATGAATACAACAGGTGTAGTAGACCTAACCATGAAATGATGAATACAACAGGTGTAGTAGACCTAACAGTGAAATGATGAATACAGCAGGTGTAGTGGACCTAACCATGAAATGATGAATACAAGCCCTTAACCAACAATGCAGTTAAAATAACAATAATGTGGGTACCAGTGCCGAGTCAATGTGCGGAGGTACAGGTTAGTTGAGGTAATTTGTACATATAGGTAGGGGTAAACTGACTATGCATAGATAATAAACAGGGGGGGTCAATGCAAATAATCCAGGTGGCCATTTGATTAATTGTTCAGCAGTCTTATGGCTTGGGGGTAGAAGCTGTTAAGGAGCCTTTTGGACCTAAATTTGGTGCTCCGGTACCGCTTGCCGTGCGGTAGCAGAGAGAACAGTGTATGACTTGGGTGACAATGTTTTGGGCCTTCCTCTGACACTGCCTATCATATAAGTCCTGGATGGCAGGAAGCTTGGCCCCAGTGACGTACTGGGCCGTTCGCACTACCCTCTGTAGTGCCTTACGGTCAGATTCCGAACAGTTGCCATACCAGGCGGTGATGCAACCGGTCAGGATGTTCTCGATGGTGCAGCTGTAGAAATTTTTGAGGATCTGGGGACCCATGTCAAATATTTTCAGTCTCTAATAAACCTGCCATTATCTTTTGAGCCCATGTCCTGTGAGACACATGGTAATATCTCACCAAGGATTTCATCACATCTCCATGTCCCATTGATCTCACATTATAAGTTACTAGTAGGCACACTGATCATTTGAAAGGATAAAAATGATGTACTTCCACACACAATAATGTACAGTAGTAGATTATTATTTAAAAAATACATTGGAAAATGTACTTACTTGTTTACTCAGCTGGTTTGCGGTAATAGTCATTGGCCTACTGCTTGACATTTCCACTAAAATTAATCTTGACACTGTTTTCCCCAATTTTCTTAGAAATGTTACATTTAAGATAAGTCTTGTTCTTCTAAGGGGGAACAGCACTTTTCAAAATTGACTGACGTTCATCCTCTAGTGGTCATTTGGTACAAATACAATTTCAAGAGAAACCTGACATCCATTGACACTGGGATCATTTAACCCCCAGATAGGTTTTCTCCCTGTCTCTCTCGTACTGTGATAATTAACCAAGTAAAATAGTATCCACAGCAGTATTTTTGGCCCGTTTACCATTGTACATTTATGCATCACTTTCTCATAGAGAGGGAAGGATTGGGGGACAGAGCAGTGTTGGTAAAGGAATAGAATGAGAGATTGTGTAAGGCTGCTGAAGAGCTTTTCCTTTATCCCGGTGCTGATTTCTCTCACAATATGGAGCCTATATCCTATGGTACATTAATAGCAAATTCCTCAGAACAAACCTCTGCCCTCCACTGATAGTTTGAAAACAGTTTTATTTCATACAGGCTGCAGTTTAATTAATGCAGGACATTTTCTAAATCTGATATAATTTGTCAGTTTGTGAATGGATCTGTTACTTATATTTTCATGCTAAGAGTGAGTGTCAAGGTGAGGTGTTCAGATGGGAGGCACCCTATGTTTTCTTAAACAGACCTTTGAGGGGTAACTGTTAGTCCTGTGGCCCATATCACTCTGCTCCTACCAACTCACCCGACCTAAAACAAGAGCTATGTTGTGAGGGGCCCCTCTTCATAGTAATATAAGTAAATACCACATAAAGCATCCATCGTGTCAACCAGGGTGAGTCTCCATTCTGTGTCTAAGATAATGAATGACCACGAGAACCATGTGAAACTGCTTAATGTCATGTGACCAGACCAGGCAGACAGGCAAACTAGGATAAAGCATGTGACACTGCGTTAGCTAACCCCATACACAAGAAGTCACTGTTTCAGATAGAAAGGGGGATGAGGGTTTGGGGTGGATTGCTAGGCCTCAAACTTTAATTGACAGTCCACTATATCAAATCAAATCAAAGTTTATTTGTCACGTGTGCCGAATACAACAGCCAAATAAGTGAAATGCTTACTTACAGGCCCTAAACAACAGTGCAATCTTTAAGTAAAACATAGGTATTAGGTGAACAATAGATAAGTAAAGAAATAAAAAAAAACAGCAGTAAAAAGACAGTGAATAATAACAGTAGTGAGGCTTTATACAGTAGAGAGGCTATATACAGTAGAGAGGCTATATACAGTAGTGAGGCTTTATACAGTAGAGAGGCTATATACAGTAGAGAGGTTAAATACAGTAGAGAGGCTATATACAGTAGAGAGGTTATATACAGTAGAGAGGCTATATAGAGTAGAGAGGCTATATACAGTAGTGAGGTTATATACAGTAGAGAGGCTATATACAGTAGAGAGGTTATATACAGTAGAGAGGCTATATACAGTAGAGGCTATATACAGTAGTGAGGATTTATACAGTAGAGAGGCTATATACAGTAGAGAGGTTAAATACAGTAGAGAGGCTATATACAGTAGAGGCTATATACAGTAGTGAGGATTTATACAGTAGAGAGGCTATATACAGTAGAGAGGTTAAATACAGTAGAGAGGCTATATACAGTAGAGAGGTTATATACAGTAGAGAGGCTATATACAGTAGCGAGGCTATATACAGTAGCGAGGCTATATACAGTAGAGGCTATATACAGTAGAGAGGCTATATACAGTAGTGAGGCTATATACAGTAGTGAGGCTACATACAGTAGTGAGGTTATGTACAGTAGAGAGGCTATATACAGTAGAGAGACTATATACAGTAGTGAGGCTATATACAGTAGTGAGATTATATACAGTAGTGAGGTTATATACAGTAGAGAGGCTATATACAGTAGAGAGGCTATATACAGTAGTGAGGCTATATACAGTAGAGAGACTATATACAGTAGAGAGGCTATATACAGTAGTGAGGCTATATACAGTGGAGAGGCTATATACAGTAGTGAGGCTATATACAGTAGAGAGGCTATATACATTAGTGAGGCTATATACAGTAGTGAGGCTATATACAGTAGTGAGGCTATATACAGTAGAGAGGTTATATACAGTAGTGAGGCTATATACAGTAGAGAGGTTATATACAGTAGTGAGGCTTCATACAGTAGTGAGGCTATATACAGTAGAGAGGCTATATACAGTAGAGAGGCTATATACAGTAGTGAGGCTATATACAGTAACTATATAATAATAACCATTTTATGTATCTTATAATTTCCCCCGTCTTGGCCTGATCTAGTGCTACTCATTTCTACAGGATTTTTCTGACAATTTGCCATTTAGAATGGATCATTTCTCCCCTCATTTCACTCTCTCAGCATTTGTTACATGGGAGAGATGCTGTTAGAGAAACCTCCCTGATAACTGCAACCATCCAACCACGAGTCAAATGATATATCCAGCGGCTTTCTTTATTATTTTACAAATTTGATTAATCATTAAAATAATGCTAATAATCCCACATGAACAAACCAGCATGTTCCGTACGAAACTGAAAGGGTGAAACAGGACCCTGCAGCACAACAGTTGCATCCTTTTGTTCCAGTAGTGGCACTCTGTCTCGTTGCTGTGAGATTCCTCTCCTCTGCCCTCCTCAGGTGTAACTTAACTGAGCGTACACAACACAGAGCTTGAACAAAGGTTCAGGGTTTTGTCAATGTCAGGGTTTTGTTTGTTGACTTTTTCTTCTGCCTTCAACACAATCCAGCCTTACATTCTGGTACAGAGACTCATTCGGGACTTCTCCTTAGATGGAGGGCTGGTTTTGTGACAGCGGATCAAGGTGGGTCCCCACGTGTGGGACATACGCTCCACCAACACAGGCTCTCCTCGGGGATGTGTTTTAGTCCCCACTCCTGCACACTAATAGTTGTACTAGTTCCCATCCTGACAAACACCTTAACTTTGCAGAAGACACTGCCCTCATCAGGCTGTTGCATGATGATGAGGAACATCATGGCCCGGTCCTAAATGACTTTGTAGAGTGGTGTGATGAATCACACTCGGTCCTCAATACCAACAAGACTAAAGAGATGTGCATTGACTTCAGCAAGTGTACAACACCTACCTCTGCAACATCTATCAGAGGTCAGCACATAGAGATTGTAGAGGAATACAAATACCTGGGTGTCCTCTTGGACAATAAACTTCAGTAGAGTAAATGTACAGACCTGATCTACAAAAAGAGTCAACAGAGACTGTACTTTCTCAACAAGCTGGGATCTGTTAATGTTAATTGTACTATACTGACTCTGTTTTACAAATCTTTCATTGAGAGTATTTTAACTTTTCGTATTATATGTTGGTTTGGCAATGCCACTGTCAGCCAGAGAAATATGCTGAGAGGGATTATCACCACAGCAAGCAAGGTACTTGTAGTCAAACAGACAGGCCTGGATAAGATCTTTAAGGTCACAAGGCTCACAAAATCATTTTAGACCAAGCCCCCACCCCCAGTACCCAGACGTTGAACTACTCCCCTCTGGGCACAGGTATGGGGCAGCCATAGCAGGAAAAACACAACTAGACAATCATTTGTGCCAGGTGTGATATCCCGCCTAAATAGCTCGGGCTGATGTTCCTATCGACCCAGTAAGGCCAGCAGGCTAGTCTCTTTTTATTGGTATGTAACCATTATGAAAGTTGTATTATCGGGGTTGTTTTGAATTTAAACACCACTTTAAAGGTATACCTGGCACTGCAACAACATTTCCCCATGGGGACAATAAAGTCAGTAAAGGTCACAGGTCCATTTTCCATCTACTCCAACAGCAGAGAACTTAACAGTCCCTTTCAGAACGTCAGAAGACTCCTCTTCATACAGTGCCTTGCGAAAGTATTCGGCCCCCTTGAACTTTGCGACCTTTTGCCACATTTCAGGCTTCAAACATAAAGATATAAAACTGTATTTTTTTGTGAAGAATCAACAACAAGTGGGACACAATCATGAAGTGGAACGACATTTATTGGATATTTCAAACTTTTTTAACAAATCAAAAACTGAAAAATTGGGCGTGCAAAATTATTCAGCCCCCTTAAGTTAATACTTTGTAGCGCCACCTTTTGCTGCGATTACAGCTGTAAGTCGCTTGGGGTATGTCCTAATCAGTTTTGCACATTGAGAGACTGACATTTTTTTACCATTCCTCCTTGCAAAACAGCTCGAGCTCAGTGAGGTTGGATGGAGAGCATTTGTGAACAGCAGTTTTCAGTTCTTTCCACAGATTCTCGATTGGATTCAGGTCTGGACTTTGACTTGGCCATTCTAACACCTGGATATGTTTATTTTTGAACCATTCCATTGTAGATTTTGCTTTATGTTTTGGATCATTGTCTTGTTGGAAGACAAATCTCCGTCCCAGTCTCAGGTCTTTTGCAGACTCCATCAGGTTTTCTTCCAGAATGGTCCTGTATTTGGCTCCATCCATCTTCCCATCAATTTTAACCATCTTCCCTGTCCCTGCTGAAGAAAAGCAGGCCCAAACCATGATGCTGTCTCCACCATGTTTGACAGTGGGGATGGTTTGTTCAGCTGTGTTGCTTTTACGCCAAACATAACGTTTTGCATTGTTGCCAAAAAGTTCAATTTTGGTTTCATCTGACCAGAGCACCTTCTTCCACATGTTTGGTGTGTCTCCTAGGTGGCTTGTGGCAAACTTTAAACAACACTTTTTATGGATATCTTTAAGAAATGGCTTTCTTCTTGCCACTCTTCCATAAAGGCCAGATTTGTGCAATATACGACTGATTGTTGTCTTATGGACAGAGTCTCCCACCTCAGCTGTAGATCTCTGCAGTTCATCCAGAGGGATCATGGGCCTCTTGGCTGCATCTCTGATCAGTCTTCTCCTTGTATGAGCTGAAAGTTTAGAGGGACGGCCAGGTCTTGGTAGATTTGCAGTGGTCTGATACTCCTTCCATTTCAATATTATTGCTTGCACAGTGCTCCTTGGGATGTTTAAAGCTTGGGAAATCTTTTTGTATGCAAATCCGTCTTTAAACTTCTTCACAACAGTATCTCGGACCTGCCTGGTGTGTTCCTTGTTCTTCATGATGCTCTCTGCGCTTTTAACGGACCTCTGAGACAATCACAGTGCAGGTGCATTTATACGGAGACTTGATTACACACAGGTGGATTGTATTTATCATCATTAGTCATTTAGGTCAACATTGGATCATTCAGAGATCCTCACTGAACTTCTGGAGAGAGTTTGCTGCACTGAAAGTAAAGGGGCTGAATAATTTTGCACGCCCAATTTTTCAGTTTTTGATTTGTTAAAAAAGTTTGAAATATCCAATAAATGTCGTTCCACTTCATGATTGTGTCCCACTTGTTGTTGATTCTTCACAAAAAAATACAGTTTTATATCTTTATGTTTGAAGCCTGAAATGTGGCAAAAGGTCGCAAAGTTCAAGGGGTCCGAATACTTTCGCAAGGCACTGTATGTGTCTATTACGTGCAGTGTACCATGTTAACACACAGTGAATGTACAAACACTCTGTTCCTCTAGTCGAAGCTGAACCCATGATCCAGACATACCGTTGTCTGGATTTCCCCTCATAGCTCCTGTTACACTTCACCCACAGAGGGATCCAAAATTATCCCCAGATACGTCTTTCCCAATGGAATGGTGTTTAGTCCGCTAGCAATTACATACTATTTACATTATTCACGTGATATAGATAATTAGACATAGGGCGAATTATTCCCCTTGTAAACTGCAGCAGCTTTTCCATAATATAACTTTTCCACTGAATTATCCAGGAGTAACTCCTCCCTAGAAGCCCTTATTCCCACGCAGACAGTCACTAGTACTCCCTACTCTTCAAGAGGGGAGGGGACAGCGACAGTCTTTGAGCGAAGTGGTCGGACAGTGCACGGTCATAGAAAGCCATCCAGCCAGTGAGTATTGTAGCTACGGAAGCGCTAGTTAGCACACATTTTCGTCAGCGGTCGGCGCAACAACTCAGCGAGCAACCACTAGTCTCTCTCTCTCTCTCTGTTGCGTGCTATCTGGAAGACCGAGGAGGAGAGTTCATTCTGCTACACTCATCCATGGCTCTGTGCAACGGAGATACCAAGGTCAGTCCAACAACGGCCTATGTGCCGCGAAGGAAGCAACATATCCCGTTTCTCGTTCAATGTGTATCGGCTGTCTGTCGGTGGTTGTCGGCTGCGGGACATGGGCGCTGGGAGTCCCCTGTTAGCTACGGCCTATGCCGTGTTTCCAGCCAACTTGCGGCGTGCGTGCACCCCCGTCGGAGATGCCTGTCTTCATGCCTGTTGCCTCGTCTTTTAAATGTATGTTTTTGAGGCTTTTATAAACCTCTGGCAGATAGTGAATTTAACTTTTATGCCACTATTGCATCTTTCATGGTGTAGACATTGCTAGCAGAAACCGCGTGTAAATGTAGCTTAGCTAGCTGCAGCCGCACAGCTGGATATCGACTACTGTAGTTAGCCAACTAACGTTAGCAATAGCCCGATATTGTTAGCTCACTAGCATAATAGCTAGCAGTGTAGTTACAGATTATCGTGGACTTTATATATTTCAACTTCGTAGCAACAGTGCGAGATTGTGTTACGAGCATGCATATTGTTTTTTGGTTATTTAACAGAAACAATCGGGTTGGTGGCTAGCTAACTATGACTAGCCAGCTAGCGCCCGGTCTCCAGTCTGTCCACCCACCACACAGTTGTGCCAGTTGCAGCATAGGCCAACCATCGTATTGTTTTTTATATCCATAAATACTCCATTTTACTTTTCTCCAGGAAAGCTGGCCCAGTATAACAACTCCACATCCAATATCGACGCGTTTTTATATGCAATGTGTGGTTCGCAGTTTTAGGGCTTTAATGGTGTCACTTGCAGTACTTGATACACGAGCGAATGCCTGTTGTTTTTCATTGACGGAAGTGCGGACTGTCAGAAACCACGTGGGGACACGCTACTCAACTTCACAATTTACTACTAGAGCAGTGCATTTGATTTTTTTTTCTCCCCATATCTAATGCCCCAATGTATTGAATGAGAAATGTAGTTTTGATAGGAATATTAAGCTTGTAACCATAGTGACGGTCTTAAAATCACTATCTCTTGATAACACTTGACTGCCATATCAATGAATCAATGGCTGTCTACATAAGTCATGCATAAGGGGCGGGCGTATAGATTTAACTGCAAAACAACTTGTTATGATATATATATCCTAGAGTAACGCATCTATCTGGTCACTAGAAATCTCAAAAGGCAGGTTAAAGCCCCTACTTGACTGAACAGTCTACTAAAGCTGGTCCCCACTGGACCATGCTCAGGCCCCTAGCTTCTGTGTGACTCGTGATTCTGCGTGTCCTCTTCTCAGTACTGAGACTCACATGTCTCAAATTGTGTTCTGGCCTTAATGAATCCCGTTCCTCACAGTGAGGTTAGCGAAGTGGGGCCATTCATCATCGCAAATGGGTTTTGTCTGTCTTTGAATTAATTTAATGTTTTGCAACGCGTTTTGAACACTCGTTGGTTCAACCATTGTGTTTGGAATATAGACTATTGTATCTTCATTTAAAAATAACATGGTTGAAGGCTATTCCACACGTAGGCCTATGTGGTTATCCTGATTGAGTGTTCGTACGTGGTCAGGACAGTGGATGTGTGTTCTTTCTCCCCCAGCTGGACATCAGCAGCGTTGAGCCTCAGAATGGTTCATGTGAGGGGGCAGTGGTCATCCTGGATGCCGGGGCTCAGTACGGCAAGGTGATTGACAGGCGGGTCAGAGAGCTGTTTGTCCGCTCAGAGATCCTCCCACTAGAGACGCCAGCCTTCGCCATCAGAGAACAAGGCTTCAGGTGAGACTGACTGACATCACACTTGCACCTGGGTGGCATTTACAAGTCAATGAACCTGGACCAAACATTTTGAAATAAACAAGAACATGCATATCTACTGTAGGTGTGAGACAGAGAACCTGTCAGAACAATGACACTGATAATTCCCAAGATCTCTTCTTTATCTGTCCATCGTCTGTGGAGGAACATAGTTGTCAGGACAGCCTGTGAGCGAGCCTGGAGCCCTATACAAAAGGAAAACAAACCAGTGGCTAGACTAAGCAGGTCTTTGTAAATATATGAAATGTTACTGTATTATCTGACCTTGGAGGGAGTGTGTGTGTTTACACTGCATTCTACTGCTTAGGAGAGGTCCCCATCTCTGCAGGGAGGGCTTTTTTAGGGGACACTATTTTTCTATTACAGTTTGCGAAATCGTCTCTCCACCCCTACAGAATAGATGCACACACACACACCTTTTTGGAATGCTTCAGTATGAACAGACAATAGAGAATGTCTAAACTATGGGCACACTAGAGAGCGGTGGGGGTTTTCAAACGGCTGTATACTCTGTCCATGTCTATACTATTAGTATGAAATGACTACTCTGTGGTTGTGTATGACGACATTGATTGTTTGTCTTTTGCCTTTGAATATATATCCTCCTTCCTTCTACCTTTTTTATTTTTTATTTTCCTCCCCCTTTTCCCCTTGTCTCCAGGGCGATCATCATCTCTGGTGGTCCTAATTCTGTGTATGCTGAGGATGCCCCCTGGTTTGACCCTGCCATATTCACAATTGGAAAGCCTGTCCTGGGTATCTGCTATGGAATGCAGGTAGGAGGGCCCTGAGAAATACACACGCAAGAAACATCCCCCCAGAAAACCTCAGCATAAGACCGATCAATTGGATAAAACCCACTAAGAATCACGTTCTTATGTACACATAACATACAAATGAAAGGAGGTCTTTCAATCAGTACAAAATGCAGATATAAGAGGCTAATGATCAATTGTCCTCTCCACAGATGATGAATAAGGTTTTTGGAGGGACAGTACACAGGAAGAGTGTGAGAGAGGATGGAGTGTTCAACATCGGACTGGACAACACCTGTTCTCTCTTCAGGTGGGTTGGAAGAACTAAAGATTCTTCGGTGTAGGCAGATAGAAAGAGTGGTTTCACCATAACCACTCTGAGAAAATAGGTTAATGGTTAGAGGAGCAAAAACAGGTGTTTTTTGATTGGTTTGTTCCAGAGCCATGTGTTTGATGTGAACTGGATCAACATTCCAACCGTCACATACTTCAGTTCTCTTTCAGGTATTCGTTTCGGGTATTTCGCTTATGAGATACGCCCCCAGTGTATTAGTCAAACACCTTGATTACACTACGCCAGCTGTGATAGGCTGGATGTCGGGGGGGGGCATCCCTCCTACCCTATTAAAAAGCTCTGACGCAGCGTCTCTTGAGTCATTCAAAAAATAAGCCACGCCTCTTCGTTGCTCGTGCAAGGTTGGTGGTCTGGTGAAATACCTCACTCGTGCTATCAGAGAACCGGGGTTACGGTCGTAACCTAACGTTCTCTTTCGAGTATCAGTTTCGGTATTTCCCTTGTGGGATAATCTGACTCCCGTATTGCCGGACAAGCTTATCCTGACGATACGTAGAGTGCTGGGCACAACATATGCACCCGTAGAGGAAAACGGTGGGGGCAAAAAAAAAAAGCTATAAGCTCGAGGGGAAGACGCATCAAAGTTGGATTAATAACCTTAGGGATAAAGGCAAGGGGTTAGGCCACAATGATACTATCGTTACTGGGTGCCAGCTGCAAATTACGAGTGCACTGAGAGTGTGTGAATGTCACTTACACGCTTGGCAGAGGGACAGTGCTAGTAATAGAGCTGTCTTTAATTAAAAGCATCTTCAGATCCAGCGGCTCAAAAGGCTGTTGGCATAGAGCATCCAAAACGACTGTCCCACGAAGGGGCAAGCTGTTTGGACACTGGACACAAACGACATGCACCCTTCGTAAAAGTGTCGTGCTCCCAAAACCCACATGACAAGCCAAAATATCTGCCTGATACTTTAATAGTAGAAAAAGCCTTTGTCTAATAATAATTCCTGTAGAAATGACATGATTATAGAGACAAAGCACTGGAATGACACCGTCTGTGACTTGTTGCACCATTCCTCAAACACGTGCTGTTTACAATCATAAAGGGAGCTGGTGGATAAGGCTCCAGCACTCTCAATAGTCTAAATTACATTTTGGGAGAAACCTGGCGGTGTTCAAGTTGAGCTGTACACGGGGCCAAGCCCAGAGGGCGAACCGTTCCGGGTGAGGATGGAACATCTCCCCGCACGCCTGGCACAGTAGGTCCCGACACAGAGGGAGGGGCAACTGTTGACCGCATAGTAGTTGACTGATCTCTGCTAGCCAGTGTTTCTCTGGCCAATGCAGCGCTATTAGTATGAGAGACCTACCCTGGCTAGGGTGAGGGAAATCGGGGCCAGTCGGGGGAATTCATACAGGAGGATGTGTGGCCACTCGTGCGCTAATGCGTCCAATCCTATCGGTGCGTCTCGATCCCTCAGGAACAGTGTTTATTCTCCATCGATGCATAAAGCTCCACTGCTGGGGTGCCGTAGTGCATCCAAACCTGATTGGCTACCTCTGGGTGGAGCTTCCACTCCTCATATGGAGAGTAAATCTGCCCCCAGATTCACTACTCCCGGTACATGAGTAGGTCTCCGTGACTGGAGATGCAAACTGCTCCACATATTCAGTCAGTGTATCAGTGTGTGTAAGTGAAGGGATCGCAGTCCCCCTTGTCTGTTTATGTAAGCCACAACAGTGGTATTGTCTGTTATGACTAGGAACATGACGACCCTCCAGAAATGGGAGAGAAGACTTTAATGCTAGGGACACCCCAAGGAGTTCCAGGCTGTTTATGTGTATAAGATGGCGCTCCTAGTGGCCGTGGACTTTAACTTGTTATGGCTGCAATCCCCCTATCGGGATAAGTGTCATCAACAACCGCTGAATAGCATAGCGCTACATTCAATAAATATTACTACAAATATTTATATTCATGAAATCACAAGTGCAATATAGGAAAACACAGCTTAGCCTTTTGTTACTCCACCTGTCGTGTCAGATTTTGAAATTATGCTTTACAGCGAAAGCAATCCAAGCGTTTGTGTAAGTTTATTGATCGCACGACAAAACATTAGGTACACTTAGCATCAGGAAGCTTGGTCACGAAAATCAGAAAAGCAATCAAATTAATCGTTTATCTTTGATCTTCGGATGTCACTCACGAGACTCCCAATTACACAACAAAAGTTCCTTTTGTTCCATAAAGATTTAAAAAAATCCAAAATACCTCAGTTTGTTTGTCGCGTTATGTTCAGAAATCCACAGGAAAGAGTGGTCACGACAACGCAGACAAATTCCAAATAGTTTCCATAATGTCCACAGAAACATGTCAAACGTTTTTTTATAATCAATCCTCAGGTTGTTTTTAAAATATATAATCAATAATATATCAACCGCAAATGACTTTCACAGTATGAGAGGGAAAAACAATAGCTGTCCAAATTCTGTTGCGCGAGCAAAACTCATGTGACCACTTGACGCGATGTTATCGTTCTTGCTCATTTTTCAAAATAAAAGCCTGAAACTATGTCTGAAGACTGTTGACACCTTGAGGAAGCGATAGGAAAAGGAATCTGGTTCATATCCTTTTAAATCCAGCAAAGGGAGGCTATGGAACATGGAGTTTTCAAAATAGAAGCCACTTCCTGTTTTGTTTTTCCTCAGGGTTTCGCCTGCAATATCAGTTCTGTTATACTCACAGACAATATTTTGACAGTTTTGGAAACTTTAGAGTGTTTTAATAATAATAATATGCATATATTAGCAACTGAGACTGAGGAGCTGGCCGTTTACAATGGGCACCTTTTCATCCAAACTACTCAATACTGCCCCTGCAGCCATAAAAAGTTAATGCAGGCAAACTTAAATCAGTTTATTCTACCAGCATGTCACATGTGCATCCAGAGGGAAAAAAACAAAACTCTTGACCACCTTTATTCCACACACAGAGATGCATACAAAGCTCTCCCTCAATTTGGCAAATCTGACCATAATTCTATACTCCTAATTACAAACAAAAACTAAAGCATGATGTACCAGTGACTCGCTCAATACGGAAGTAGTCAGATGACACTGATGCTACGCTACATACAGGACTGTTTTGCTAGCACAGACTGGAATATGTTCCAGGATTCATCCAATGGCATTGAGTATACCACCTCAGTCACCAGCTTTATCAATAAGTGCATCGATGAAGTTGTCTCCACGGTGACTGTGCATACATATCCCAACCAGAAGCCATGGATTACATGCAACATCCGCACCAAGCTAAAGGCTAGAGCTGCCGCTTTCAAGGAGTGGGACACTAATCCAGACGCTTATAAGAAATCCTGCTATGCCCTCAGACCAACCATTAAATAGGCAAAGCGTCAATTCAGGACTAAGATTGAATCCTACTTCACCAGCTCTGACGCTCGTTGGATGTAGCAGGGCTTGCAAGCTATTACAGATTACAAAGGAAGACCCAGCCAGCGAGCAGCCCAGTGACGCGAGCCTACCAGACTAGCTAAATGCTTTTTATGCTCTCTTCAAGGCAAGAAACACCGAAGCATGCATGAGAGCACCAGCTGTTCCGGACGACTGTGTGATAGGCTACGGATAGTGTTATGTGAGCAATACCTTTTAAACAGGTCAACATCCATTTTCAACCTCTCCCTGACCGAGTCTGTAATACCTACATGTTTCAAGCAGACCACCATAGTCCCCGTTCCCAAAAAAGCGAAGGTAACCTGCCTAAGAGACCTAGCAGTGTGGTGCCAGGACAACAACCTCTCCCTCAATGTGAGCAAGACAAAGGAGCTGATTGTGGACTATAGGAAAAGGCGGGCCGACCAGGTCCCCATTAACATCGGCAAGGCTGTAGTCGAGTGGGTACCAACGCTCCAAGTCTAGGTCCAAGGGTTTCTGTATCATCTCAACGGCCTTTTGGGTCTACTGGAGCATCCAGGATCTTCAGCTTTTAGCTGTCAGACACTGTGGATAGATTGAGCCATCGCACCCTCTCCTGGGATATCATGAGCCCCATCACTCTTCCTGCGGCTTTAAGCAAACCCAGGTTGAGGTCTGTGGCAATGCAGATCTCGTCCCACAGACCCGGCACTGTTGTAACTCAGCTTGGTATGCTGAGGCGGTGCTGAGAGCCATCACTGCTGTGGCGACCAACCTGTAGACCTTCTCTGTTACGGAGGGCTGGAAGCGCTCGTACATGGTAAGGTGTGGCCAGTCGAGGTCATGGAGGACTTCTGGTTGGGGTGTAGATGGGAAGCCACCAGGGGTTCGATGGGAGGCATGTGGGCAAGCCCAATCCCTTCCATGTCAGCACAGTCCAACACCGAACCCACATTGGACAGGGTTCTTGGAGGAGAAAGGTGTACTGTAGGTACGGGTAACCTCCAGGCATTCTGGGAAGACTGGTAGTAATTGCCTTGCCGCCCGTTTGGCTTTGGGTAGTCTCTTACCTTGGTAGCGGGACGTGGTGGTCTCTGCTACTGCATTGGGCCAGGGAATCACCAGTTTGTCTACAGCGTGTTTGCACACATCCTGCAGGTCCACACAGAGAGCTGGTAGGGATGGACCCCGTCCTGCGTCTCCGGTTTCGGATTCCCTGGCAGGATGCTTGGTGGCCTGGCGGGATGGGATGAAGGAGTCTTCGTCTCCATCCAACGATTTCAAAGGAGAACCTCATGGAGAAGTTTTCACCTCCAATCAGGAAGCATGGCAAGGAAGCCGCAAGGTCGTTGCTGGAGTCCTCCAACAGCGGGGTAATGGCGTTTAGCTGGTTGCCCCAGCTTGTGCTAGCCGCCGCTCCAGGATTCCCAGTGGGGATATCCATCGGCTCTGATGAGCCATTGTGGACACAAGCACCCAGTTAGGGTCCTGTTGACTCAGGCTAGCTTGGCGTGCCAGCTTGCAACGGAGACTTTTCACAGTGAAGTGGACAACAGCTGGGGGAGGCTAACGCTTCCCTGGCATGTTGCAGCCCAAGGCAAGCGGAGCAGAACGAGTGGTTGTCCTTGGCCGCTATTGTGTTTCCACAGGAGCAGATTTGTGCCGGCATCTTCTCCTCATTTGGAGTGGGAGATGGTTTTCTCGCCATAGCTGGGATGCTATGTTTTTAGCTGTCAGAAAAAACTAGTGTAGTAGGCTAGTCAGCTCGCGATTAGTGGGTTATCTCGACGGTGGCACTTGGTGTGATGGCCGGTTACCATTTCCGAAAAAAAACATTAGAAAAGATAGCTTGGTGTTGCCAGTAAAACACTTTTCTTGTCGAAGTAAAACCACAAAAGCGAGCTAGCATGGTGGCTAGCTTGCTAACGATTAGTCGCTGTTTGGATATAGCTGACTTGGTCGTAAAACGAGATAGCCGTGTCACAGCTGTACCCGTTCCCCCCTCAAAGAATTTTCCTCTTACTATGGTGAAGAAAAAGGAAAATTGCCACCACCGATCGCACAGTCCAGAGAATAGCGGCCGGCGAGCGAGTCGTTATTCAGACACACACAGTTCGACACGAGCACAATGTGGCTGCTGCTTTGTTCCCTCTGGTTCCAGATATGGGTGGAGTTATTTTAGGTTTCATTATGCCTGTGTGTGTGTGAATGTACTTCCTGTCTGACCTTTGACCCTGTGTGTGACTTGATGTTGTCAGGGGCCTTAAGAAGGAGGAGCTGGTGCTGTTGACTCATGGGGACAGTGTGGACAAGGTGGCCGATGACTTCAAGGTGGTGGCCCAGTCAGGGAGCATCATTGCGGGTAAGCATTTTGGGAAAGGGTCCTGGGCCTGGAAGAAATTATATTTTAGACTAATTTAGTCTACTGCCATCAGTCAATTACACAATATGATCATGAAGACCGTTGACATTCCATCCTCTTCTTCCCTCCCCATCCTCTTCTTCCCTCCCCATCCTCTTCTTCCCTCTCTTCATTCGCCTCGTCTTTGATCACCCACACCTCACCACTACCCCCATTGTTGTTCTCTGACAGGTATTGCCAACGAGCAGAAGAAGCTGTATGGGACCCAGTTTCACCCGGAAGTGGACCTGACGGAGCGGGGAACAGAGATATTACGTAACTTCCTGTTTGAGATCGCCGGCTGCACCTCCAACTTCACTGTCCAGAACCGCCAGCAGTCCTGCATCACAGAGATTCAGGAGAAAGTTGGAAAGTCCAAAGTACTGGTGAGGAATCTATAGTATGGTTAGATGCAGAATGTGGGTGTACAACATGGGCCCCATAGTATAGAACATAGAGACATTGGGAGGGCACAGTAAGTTAATCTGAGCTATTAAACACTCTGCTGAAACAATGTGATCGACTTCCTCTGCTCCCAGAAAGTAGGTTGTCCCTCCAGAGAGAGAGAAAAAAAGGGAGGTGGAGGGGGGATGGAGATGAAAGAATGTTTTTCTAATCCTGGCGTTGTGTTGATTGACATGTCTGGTCCAATGTTGTTCCCAGGTTCTGCTGAGTGGAGGGGTGGACTCCACGGTGTGTACGGCACTGCTGAACAAAGCTCTGAACCAGGAGCAGGTCATCGCGGTGCACATCGACAATGGCTTTATGAGGAAGAGGGAGAGCCAGAGCGTTGAGGAGGCCCTCACCAAACTGGGCATCAACCTCAAAGGTGAGAGGTCAAGCCAAGTTGGGTATCATCCTCAAAAGGTGAGAGGTCAAGCCAAGCTGGGCATCATCCTCAAAAGGTGAGATCAAGCCAAGCTGGGGGTCAACCTTAAAAGTGATAGGTAAAGCTATGCTGGTGTGCTACACCTGTCCAGAATGGACTCAAATGTAGCATACATATGCCCGGCTGTGTATATGAAAGAAATATCACTAACTAAACTATTATTCTCTCTCTCTCCAGTGGTGAACGCGGCACACACCTTCTATAATGGCACAACGACCCTGCCCATATCCGACGAGGACCGGACGCCACGGAAACGCATCAGCAAGACCCTCAACATGACGACCAACCCTGAGGAGAAGAGGAAGATCATTGGAGACACCTTCGTCAAGGTACTGTCTATGAGTGTGTCATGCCTGTTTGTCATCTAGGTTAAAGATGACAAGGGTTAAGACGAGAGAATTCTAATATCCTATAACTATTTGGAACAATGGACCAGCTATGCTAGTTAGCAACGGAGCTGGTCCCATCAATCTGTTCATTTTTGAAAAGTTTCCACATGGAATCATAACCTGTCCTGAACTTTATCTTAGTCCTAGTCTGTTGTCTGTCTGTCTTTCTGAGAGTCTGTCTGCGAGTCTCTTTCTGTCTGTCCGTCAAAAAAAAAAAAGACTATTGAATTGACTTCCTGTGTGTGTGATTGGCGTCTGTAGGTGGCCAATGAGGTGATAGGGGAGATGAACCTGAAGCCGGAGGAGGTGTTCCTAGCCCAGGGCACCCTGAGGCCAGACCTCATAGAGAGTGCTTCTCACCTCGCCAGCGGCAAGGCAGAGGTCATCAAAACACACCACAACGACACAGAACTCATCCGCAAGCTGAGAGACGAGGTACACACACACTGAAACAAACTTCAAGCACAACCTTGAAAGCATGTATCAGAGCTGTCTGAGCCGGAGGTGGTACCAAATCACTATTATTCAAGTCACAAGGTCCAAGTCTCAAGTCGAGTCCCAAGTTTAACAGGTCAAGTCATGTAAAAAAAAATCTATACAGACTTGTTCAACAACAAAAATCTATACAGGCAACGGCTTGTTCAACAAATCTATACAGGCAACGACTTGTTCAACAAATCTATACAGGCAACGACTTGTTCAACAAATCTATACAGGCAATGACTTGTTCAACAAATCTATACAGGCAATGTCTTGTTCAACAAATCTATACAGGCAATGACTTGTTCAACAAATCTATACAGGCAATGACTTGTTCAACAAATCTATACAGGCAATGACTTGTTCAACAAATCTATACAGGCAATGACTTGTTCAACAAATCTATACAGGCAACGACTTGTTCAACAAATCTATACAGGCAATGACTTGTTCAACAAATCTATACAGGCAACGACTTGTTCAACAAATCTATACAGGCAACGACTTGTTCAACAAATCTATACAGGCAATGACTTGTTCAACAAATCTATACAGGCAATGACTTGTTCAACAAATCTATACAGGCAATGACTTGTTCAACAAATCTATACAGGCAACGACTTGTTCAACAAATCTATACAGGCAATGACTTGTTCAACAAATCTATACAGGCAATGACTTGTTCAACAAATCTATACAGGCAACGACTTGTTCAACAAATCTATACAGGCAATGACTTGTTCAACAAATCTATACAGGCTTGTTCAACAAATCTATACAGTCAATGACTTGTTCAACAAATCTATACAGGCAACGACTTGTTCAACAAATCTATACAGGCTTGTTCAACAAATCTATACAGGCAATGACTTGTTCAACAAATCTATACAGGCAACGACTTGTTCAACAAATCTATACAGGCTTGTTCAACAAATCTATACAGTCAATGACTTGTTCAACAAATCTATACAGGCAACGACTTGTTCAACAAATCTATACAGGCTTGTTCAACAAATCTATACAGTCAATGACTTGTTCAACAAATCTATACAGGCAACGACTTGTTCAACAAATCTATACAGGCAACGACTTGTTCAACAAATCTATACAGGCAACGACTTGTTCAACAAATCTATACAGGCAATGACTTGTTCAACAAATCTATACAGGCAACGACTTGTTCAACAAATCTATACAGGCAACGACTTGTTCAACAAATCTATACAGGCTTGTTCAACAAATCTATACAGGCAACGACTTGTTCAACAAATCTATACAGGCAATGACTTGTTCAACAAATCTATACAGGCAATGACTTGTTCAACAAATCTATACAGGCAACGACTTGTTCAACAAATCTATACAGGCAACGGCTTGTTCAACAAATCTATACAGGCAACGACTTGTTCAACAAATCTATACAGGCAACGACTTGTTCAACAAATCTATACAGGCAACGACTTGTTCAACAAATCTATACAGGCAACGACTTGTTCAACAAATCTATACAGGCAACGACTTGTTCAACAAATCTATACAGGCAACGACTTGTTCAACAAATCTATACAGGCAATGACTTGTTCAACAACATCTATACAGGCAATGACTTGTTCAACAAATCTATACAGGCAACGACTTGTTCAACAAATCTATACAGGCAACGACTTGTTCAACAAATCTATACAGGCAACGACTTGTTCAACAAATCTATACAGGCAACGACTTGTTCAACAAATCTATACAGGCAACGACTTGTTCAACAAATCTATACAGGCAACGACTTGTTCAACAAATCTATACAGGCAACGACTTGTTCAACAAATCTATACAGGCAACGACTTGTTCAACAAATCTATACAGGCAACGACTTGTTCAACAAATCTATACAGGCAACGACTTGTTCAACAACAACAAATCTATACAGTCAATGACTTGTTCAACAAATCTATACAGGCAACGACTTGTTTAACAAATCTATACAGGCAACGACTTGTTCAACAACAACAAATCTATACAGGCAACGACTTGTTCAACAAATCTATACAGGCAACGACTTGTTCAACAAATCTATACAGGCAATGACTTGTTCAACAACAACAAATCTGCTTATTTATTGAGGTTACCAGACAGGCCTTTTTCATTGTTTTACCTACAACACATTTTGATCATATAATAATTCATTAATGACAATATAGATGCGTGGGTGTTTCACCAGGAACTAATGGACTACAAGTGGGGTGTGTGGGGACTGCATTGAGTGTGACACAAGATGTATCATGTATTAAATGCAGAGGGTCTAGTAAACATTGCACATCGACAGTAACGTTGTCAGATTCCCTTATTCGCCCACACGTTACAGACAACAAATTCCAAATGCAAGCATCATAAGCCAATTTCAAGCAATTTTGACATACAAAAATACCAGTAGACCTATGCTAGTAATTGTTGCTTGATTCCCCATTGCTGGTGAGCTTGCAAAGTAAACGGTTCATATTCTTATCACCAAACAATATTTACGTCAATCCTCCCCCTCTCTCTCTCCCCCCTCTCTCTCTCCCCCCCCCCCCCAGTGTGGTGATGCATTTTCAAAACCGCAAGATACAGAAATAGTGGTTTCCACCTGCAGTTTGAGCTGAAAGGAATTCGTTAGCAGTCAATTTCAAATATCATAAATTAATTCACTTTTTTATTTTTTATTATTTTTTACATCTTCATAAGAAATAAAGGTAGTGCAAAGTTACAGCTATCTTCAGACAGTACCACCACTGAGGTATAGAATTATAACCCACGCAAACTAGGCCTATCTCAAATAGGAAAATGACGAAATCACCAGCTGGCCTATTGTTGTGGAAAAGATGCGTTCGTAGCAGATTGCTAAATGGTACTGTAATGAAACAGGCAGGGAGCAGGTCTCGACCCCTCGACCTTCTAGCCTGAAGTCCAACGCACTGTCGACTGTGCCGCAAAAGCATGCTCGGGCGGCAGAGTCGAAATCCGCGCTTATAAACCCAGGGTCTTTACAGTACTTTATATGGGGAATATTAGCATAGGTAGGCTACTTTTTGCGCACCAATGCTAATGACTGGTAAACAGTCAAGATGCACTACTTTTTGGTTCTGAAGCAAAAATTTGACCATTTTGAAACAAGAATTTGGTGTAATGCCGTAGGCCTGTGTTAGTGATCAGATCGAATATGCCAAGGTATAAATACAAATGTAGCCTATTAAATGTATGTAGCCTATTAAAATACAATTCCCCCAAAACCTCACTATGCTAACTCACCCGTCCTGTGTTGATTGACAGTTTGCTGGTCCAATCAGATGGAAGAGTGCGTTTCATTAGGCAATCTTTTTTGTTTATTTTGTAAGTCCGATACAGTCTCTGGCTGCGTGGAGAGTTATTCACTTCGACTCTGTGCCACAAAATGAATGACAAAACATTACAAATCTTGGCCAGATAATTTCAAGTCATCCGTCTCAAGTCCAAGTCAATTCTGAAGTTATTATTATTTTCTGTCAAATCATGAAATTTGTGACTCGAGTCCAAGTCATGCGACTTGAGTCCACAACTCTGGTCTGAGCTGTCTCCTCTCTCACTCCCTCCAGGGAAAAGTCATTGAGCCGCTGAAGGACTTCCATAAGGATGAGGTTCGGGCACTGGGCAGAGAACTGGGACTGCCAGAGGACATTGTCTGTCGACACCCTTTCCCTGGTCAGTACCCCACCGTACACACAGGACAGAACCTTATATATATATATATATATGTATATGTGTGTATATATATATATGTATGTCATGGAACATTTAGAACCAACACACAATAGAATGTTCTATATATAGTCATGTAACATTTAGAACCAACACACAATAGAATGTTCTATATATAGTCATGGAATATTTAGAACCAACACACAATAGAATGTTCTATATATAGTTATGGAACATTTAGGACCAATACACAATAGAATGTTATATACAGTTGAAGTCAGAAGTTTACATACAATTAGGTTGGAGTCATTAAAGTTTTTCAACCACTCCACAATGTTCTGGTTAACAAACTATAGTTTTGACAAGTCGGTTAGGGCATCTACTTTGCATGACACAAGTCATTTTTCCAACAATTGCTTACAGACAGATTATTTCACTTATAATTCACTGCATCACAATTCCAGTTGGTCAGAAGTTTAGATACACTTAGTTGACTGTGCCTTTAAACAGCTTGGAAAATTCCAGAAAATTATGTTATGGCTTTAGGAGCTTCTGATAGGCTAATTGACATAATGTGAGTCAATTGGAGGTGTACCTGTGGATGTATTTCAAGGCCTACCTTCAAACTCAGTGCCTCTTTGCTTGACATCATGGGAAAATCAGAAGAAATCAGCCCCCCCAAAAAATTGTAGACCTCCACAAGTCTGGTTCATCCTTGGGAGCAATTTACAAACGCCTGAAGGTACCACGTTCATCTGTACAAACAATAGTACGCAAGTATAAACACCATGGGACCACGCAGCCGTCACACCGCTCAGGAAGGAGACACATTCTGTCTCCTAGAGATGAACGCAAATCAATCCCAGAACAACAGCAAAGGACCTTGTAAAGATGTTGGAGGAAACGGGTACAAAGGTATCTATATCCACAGTAAAACAAGTCTTATATCGTCATAACCTGAAAGGCTGCTCAGCAAGGCAGAAGCCGCTGCTCCAGAACCTCCATAAAAAAGCCCGACTACGGTTTGCAACTGCACATGGGGACAAAGATCGCACTTTTTGGACAAATGTCCTCTGCTCTGATGAAACAAAAATAGAACTGTTTGGCAATAATGACCATTGTTATGTTTGGAGGAAAATGGGGGATGCTTGCAAGCCGAGGAACACCATCCCAACTGTGAAGCACGGGGGTGGCAGCGTCATGTTGTGGGGGTGCTTTGCTGCAGGAGAGACTGGTGCACTTCACAAAATAGATAGCATCATGAGGTAGGAAAATTATGGATATATTGAAGCAACATCTCAAGACATCAGTCAGGAAGTTAAAGCTTGGTCGCAAATGGGTCTTCCAAATGGACAATGACCCCAAGCATACTTCCAAAATTGTGGCAAAATGGCTTAAGGACAACAAAGTCAAGGTATTGGAGTGGCCATTACAAAGCCCTGACCTCAATCCTTTAGAAAATGTGTGGGTAGAACTGAAAAAGCATGTGCGAGCAAGGAGGCCTACAAACCTGACTCCCGTTACTGTCAGGAGAAATGGGCCAAAATTCCCCCAACTTATTGTGGGAAGCTTGTGGAAGGCTACCCAAAACGTTTGACCCAAGTTAAACAATTTAAGGGCAATGCTAGTATGTAAACTTCTGACCCACTGGGAATATGATGAAAGAAATAAAAGCTGAAATAAATCATTCTCACTACTATTATTCTGACACTTCACATTCTTAAAATAAAGTGGTGATCCTAACTGACCTAAGACAGGGAATTTTTACTAGGATTAAATGTCAGGAATTGTGAAAAACTGAGTTTAAATGTATTTGGCTAAGGTGTATGTAAACTTCCGACTTCAACTGTATATAGTCATGGAACATTTAGAACGAACATGGCAGAATGTTTTGCAGAATGTCTATGGCTTTAATCTTAATCCCATCTTCTCCTGTAGGTCCTGGCCTGGCCATCAGAGTGATCTGTATTGTTAACCCCATCTTCTCCTGTAGGTCCTGGCCTGGCCATCAGAGTGATCTGTATTGTTAATCCCATCTTCTCCTGTAGGTCCTGGCCATCAGTGATCTGTATTGTTAACCCCATCTTCTCCTGTAGGTCCTGGCCTGGCCATCAGAGTGATCTGTGCAGACGAGCCCTACATCTGTAAGGACTTTGCTGAGACCAACAACATCCTCAAGATCATCACAGACTTCTCTGCCATGGTCAAAAAGGTCAGAGAGCAGAGCGTCACTAGTCTATGACAGGAACACGGTGCTAATAACAGAGTTTTGGACATGGAGCTCTGCAATGGATCCCAACTCCTTCTTTATACACCAACATGCTGATAACTTACTCTAGTATGTCAGACTAGCTAATAATAATAATCGTAACTTACTCTGCCCCTCCAGCCCCACACGTTGCTGCAGAGAGTGAAGTCGTGTATATCAGATGAGGAGGAGGAGAAACTCCTGCAGATCACAAGTCTACATTCACTCAATGCCTTCCTGCTGCCAATCAAGACTGTGGGAGTCCAGGTAACACTTCTTACAGTATATTCACTCTTGGCACTGCTTGACATGAGGTGTCTGTCGGAATGTGACCTCTGACTTATATACATCCATACATACATACAGTAACAGTCAATTTTGGACACACCTACTCATTCAAGGGTTTTTCTTTATTTGTACTATTTTCTACATTGTAGAATAATAGTGAAGGCATCAAAACTATGAAAAAACACATATGGAATCATGTAGTAACCAAAAAAAGTGAATAAATCAAAATATATTTTATATTTGAGATTCTTCAAAGTAGCCACCCTTTACCTTGACAGCTTTGCACACTCTGGCATTCTCTCAACCAGCTTCATGAGGTTGTCACCTGGAATGCTTTTCAATTAACAGGTGTGCCTTGTTAATTTGTGGAATTTCCTTCCTTCTTTAGCCAATCAGTTGTGTTGTGACAAGGTAGGGGTGGTATACAGAAGACAGCCCTATTTGGTAAAACACCAAGTCCATATTCTGACAAGAACAGCTCAAATAAGCAAAGAGAAACGACAGTCCATCATTACTTTAAGACATGAACGTCAGTCAATGCAGAACATTTCTTCCAAGTGCCGTCACAAAAACCATCAAGCGCTATGATGAAACTGGCTCTCATGAGGCCTGCCACAGGAAAGGAAGACCCAGAGTTACCTCTGCCGCAGAGGAGAAGTTCATTAGTTCCACATACCCAACTAGAGAACATTACCAACCCCTACGCTCTGTATTTTCCACTGGCTGCCCCACCACCACAGAAAGCACTGAGCTAGGCTGAAACACCTGTTTTATATGCAGCTTAAATAACTCAATGATTATTATTTTATTTCATTTTGCTAAACAGGTGGGACTCTGAATGACGGGTCGCCACTACGTATAGCTCGTCTTTTAAGTTTGGTGTGGGTTTTTATTTTGTTTACCTCTTCTTGGGTAAATTTAGTGGGTCTCATGGTGGGTGTCTTTTAGGTCTCAGTTGTTGTGGCTATGCAACTTTCAGTGGATGCCAAACATTAGTGTCTTTCAGAACCCCTCCTAAAACTCCACCTGTTTAGATGTGGTTGTTGTCAGTGTTTAGATGTGGTGGTTGTCAGTGTTTAGATGTGGTGGTTGTCAGTGACTCAGTTTCCCCTTCGGTTTGAGCGACCATTATTTGGTTTTCTTGCTGGGGAACGTAACAGGTCACCTGACTGAGGTCTCTTGTCATGTCTGGCGGCTCCTCTATAGTCGAGCATGGATAGATGGGTTTATCTGATTCTCGGTGCTGACCGACATGTCTGTTCAGGTTCCGTTTAAAAAAAGAAAAACACTTTTAAATTTTTTTTTTTTTAATGTTTTGATTTTTTACAATAGGCTAAATGCATTGTGGGTGGAATGCTGTAAAAACACCTAAAACAATTGATGGTAGTGACTGCCCATTACAATCAGCTATTAGACTAACCATCATTTATTACTTTAATAAAATACTTTGGTTCTGTTTTTAGTATGTGATTTAAAAACAAAAAAATTATGGTGGACTAGTGACTGCCCAATGATGGTGGACTGGTGACTGCCCAATGATGGTGGACTGGTGACTGCCCAATGATGGTGGACTGGTGACTGCCCAATGATGGTGGACTGGTGACTGCCCAATGATGGTGGACTGGTGACTGCCCAATGATGGTGGACTGGTGACTGCCCAATGATGGTGGACTGGTGACTGCCCAATGATGGTGGACTGGTGACTGCCCAATGATGGTGGACTGGTGACTGCCCAATGATGGTGGACTGGTGACTGCCCAATGATGGTGGACTGGTGACTGCCCAATGATGGTGGACTGGTGACTGCCCAATGATGGTGGACTGGTGACTGCCCAATGATGGTGGACTGGTGACTGCCCAATGATGGTGGACTGGTGACTGCCCAATGATGGTGGACTGGTGACTGCCCAATGATGGTGGACTGGTGACTGCCCAATGATGGTGGACTGGTGACTGCCCAATGATGGTGGACTGGTGACTGCCCAATGATGGTGGACTGGTGACTGCCCAGGGATGGTGGACTGGTGACTGCCCAGGGACGGTGGACTGGTGACTGCCCAATGATGGTGGACTGGTGACTGCCCAATGACGGTGGACTGGTGACTGCCCAATGACGGTGGACTGGTGACTGCCCAGGGACGGTGGACTGGTGACTGCCCAGGGACGGTGGACTGGTGACTGCCCAGGGACGGTGGACTGGTGACTGCCCAATGATGGTGGACTGGTGACTGCCCAATGATGGTGGACTGGTGACTGCCCAGGGACGGTGGACTGGTGACTGCCCAATGACGGTGGACTGGTGACTGCCCAATGACGGTGGACTGGTGACTGCCCAATGACGGTGGACTGGTGACTGCCCAATGACGGTGGACTGGTGACTGCCCAATGATGGTGGACTGGTGACTGCCCAATGATGGTGGACTGGTGACTGCCCAATGATGGTGGACTGGTGACTGCCCAATGACGGTGGACTGGTGACTGCCCAATGACGGTGGACTGGTGACTGCCCAATGACGGTGGACTGGTGACTGCCCAATGACGGTGGACTGGTGACTGCCCAATGACGGTGGACTGGTGACTGCCCAATGACGGTGGACTGGTGACTGCCCAATGACGGTGGACTGGTGACTGCCCAGGGACGGTGGACTGGTGACTGCCCTTTACGGCTTCTCCCAATAAATCATCCTTTATTTACATTGATTTACATTGTGTGTGTATACTATAAGTGTTGCTTCTGACCCTCTCCCCAACCTGGGCTCTAACCAGGGACCCGCTGAACACAAGTCTCCCACGAAGAATCGTTACCAGAGCAAGGGAAACCACTACTTCAAGGTCTCTGAGCGAGTGACGTCACCGATTTTAAATGCTACTAGTGTGCACTGCTAACTAGCTAGCCATTTCACACCAGTTACATGTAGACTTATTTTTATTTTATTCTATATTTAAAAACCTAAACTAATCTGAAATTTCAGCTCATCGCTCAGCACCTCTGATGCTGGAGTCTCTTTAGTCATATCTCCCCTTTTCTGAGAGCATCTCCCTGACCATCCCTCTGTTTCTCCCTTGATGAAGAGAGTATGAGTCAGGGCACTAGCTGACCAAAATGCTCCCTCTGGTACTGCTGAAGTAGGCCTCTTCTCACACATACACACCTCTCTCGCTCTCTTCTCTTTCTCCCCCCCCCAATAAACTGGGCTCTGTGGTCAACATGTCTGGCTACCCAAACTCCTTGCTCCGTCCAAATGCTATGCCA
The DNA here is from genome assembly GCF_045791955.1 of Oncorhynchus clarkii lewisi. Classification (NCBI taxonomy): domain Eukaryota; kingdom Metazoa; phylum Chordata; class Actinopteri; order Salmoniformes; family Salmonidae; genus Oncorhynchus; species Oncorhynchus clarkii. The sequence continues at coordinate 39,445,592 of NC_092173.1, read as the reverse complement.
CGCCCACAGAGTTAGTTAGTTAGTTTCTTCTCAGCAATGCATCTGGACCTGAGTACCTCCCTGATGATTTCTAGAACGGAAACACATTCTGACCGTACTGATTGGTCCCAGACACAGAGGGGTTGGACCAGAGCCAGAACACACGTGGGTAAAGCAGCATATAAAAAATTGTTTTTGGCTTGGATACTCTGATTTGGTTAGAGATTATCCAATCACTGATGACTTTGTTTGGTACAACACCGCTCATTTTGAGTCTCAGACTGAAGCAAACAGAGCAGCGGAAGAATTCTACTACATTACCCAATGGGCACTATGTATGTCTGCCTCACTACATTACCTAGGCTATATGGCCCTGTCTGCCCCACTACATTACATAGGCTATATGGCTGTCTGCCCCACTACATTACCTAGGCTATATGGCTGTCTGCCCCACTACATTACCTAGGCTATATGGTCCTGTCTGCCCCACTACATTACCTAGGCTATATGGTCCTGTCTGCCCCACTACATTACCTAGGCTATATGTCTCTGTCTGCCCCACTACATTACCTAGGCTATATGGCTGTCTGCCCCACTACATTACCTAGGCTATATGGCGCTGTCTGCCCCACTACATTACCTAGGCTATATGGCTGTCTGCCCCACTACATTACCTAGGCTATATGGCTGTCTGCTCCACTACATTACCTAGGCTATATGGCTGTCTGCCCCACTACATTACCTAGGCTATATGGCTGTCTGCCCCACTACATTACCTAGGCTATATGTCTCTGTCTGCCCCACTACATTACCTAGGCTATATGGCTGTCTGCCCCACTACATTACCTAGGCTAGATGGCCCTGTCTGCCCCACTACATTACCTAGGCTATATGGCTGTCTGCCCCACTACATTACCTAGGCTATATGGCTCTGTCTGCCCCACTACATTACCTAGGCTATATGGCTGTCTGCCCCACTACATTACCTAGGCTATATGGCTCTGTCTGCCCCACTACATTACCTAGGCTATATGGCTGTCTGCCCCACTACATTACCTAGGCTATATGGCCCTGTCTGCCCCACTACATTACCTAGGCTATATGGATGTCTGCCTCACTACATTACCTAGGCTATATGGCTGTCTGCCCCACTACATTACCTAGGCTATATGGCTGTCTGCCCCACTACATTACCTAGGCTATATGGCCCTGTCTGCCCCACTACATTACCTAGGCTCTATGGTCAACAGCCTTTATGACCCAGTGGTCTACATGTCAGGTCTGTTTTTCCATTGGTTTATTTCTCAAATTCATACAAGCTTTGTTTGCATTAAGAGCTCCATAGTGTCTACACACAGTAGAACAGACAACACAGTACAGAACACAGTACAGTCTTTATTTCCTTTTCTGTCCCTCTCTCTTCTGACAGTGTGTGGTGGAGCTCGGCCTAATGTTAGCCTGTGGTTTGGACTCTGACATCAGGACTAGGCGCTCCCTGTTATTCCCAGCAGCCACGCCAGGACTAGTTAGACGCTCCCTGTTATTCCTTCACTCAGCCGCCAGGTCAGGACTAGTTAGACGCTCCCTGTTATTCTCAGCAGCCAGGTCAGGACTAGTTAGACGGTCCCTGTTATTCCTTCACTCAGCAGCCACGTCAGGACTAGTTAGACGCTCCCTGTTATTCCCAGCAGCCACGTCAGGACTAGTTAGACGCTCCCTGTTATTCCCAGAAGCCACGTCAGGACTAGTTAGACGCTCCCTGTTATTCCCAGCAGCCAGGTCAGGACTAGTTAGACGCTCCCTGTTATTCCCAGCAGCCAGGTCAGGACTAGTTAGACGCTCCCTGTTATTCCCAGCAGCCAGGTCAGGACTAGTTAGACGCTCCCTGTTATTCCCAGCAGCCAGGTCAGGACTAGTTAGACGCTCCCTGTTATTCCCAGCAGCCAGGTCAGGACTAGTTAGACGCTCCCTGTTATTCCCAGCAGCCACGTCAGGACTAGTTAGACGCTCCCTGTTATTCCCAGAAGCCACGTCAGGACTAGTTAGACGCTCCCTGTTATTCCCAGCAGCCAGGTCAGGACTAGTTAGACGCTCCCTGTTATTCCCAGCAGCCAGGTCAGGACTAGTTAAACGCTCCCTGTTATTCCCAGCAGCCAGGTCAGGACTAGTTAGACGCTCCCTGTTATTCCCAGCAGCCAGGTCAGGACTAGTTAGACGCTCCCTGTTATTCCCAGCAGCCACGTCAGGACTAGTTAGACGCTCCCTGTTATTCCTTCACTCAGCAGCCAGGTCAGGACTAGTTAGATGCTCCCTGTTATTCCTTCACTCAGCAGCCACGTCAGGACTAGTTAGACGCTCCCTGTTATTCCCAGCAGCCACGTCAGGACTAGTTAGACGCTCCCTGTTATTCCCAGCAGCCAGGTCAGGACTAGTTAGACACTCCCTGTTATTCCCAGCAGCCTCTTCGGGACTAGTTAGACCTAGTCTGTCTGTTATTCCCAGCAGCCAGGTCAGGACTAGTTAGACGCTCCCTGTTATTCCCAGCAGCCAGGTCAGGACTAGTTAAACGCTCCCTGTTATTCCCAGCAGCCAGGTCAGGACTAGTTAGACGCTCCCTGTTATTCCCAGCAGCCAGGTCAGGACTAGTTAGACGCTCCCTGTTATTCCCAGCAGCCAGGTCAGGACTAGTTAGACGCTCCCTGTTATTCCCAGCAGCCAGGTCAGGACTAGTTAGACGCTCCCTGTTATTCCCAGCAGCCAGGTCAGGACTAGTTAGACGCTCCCTGTTATTCCCAGCAGCCAGGTCAGGACTAGTTAGACGCTCCCTGTTATTCCCAGCAGCCAGGTCAGGACTAGTTAGACGCTCCCTGTTATTCCCAGCAGCCACGTCAGGACTAGTTAGACGCTCCCTGTTATTCCTTCACTCAGCAGCCACGTCAGGACTAGTTAGACGCTCCCTGTTATTCCTTCACTCAGCAGCCACGTCAGGACTAGTTAGACGCTCCCTGTTATTCCTTCACTCAGCAGCCACGTCAGGACTAGTTAGACGCTCCCTGTTATTCCCAGCAGCCACGTCAGGACTAGTTAGACGCTCCCTGTTATTCCCAGAAGCCACGTCAGGACTAGTTAGACGCTCCCTGTTATTCCCAGCAGCCAGGTCAGGACTAGTTAGACGCTCCCTGTTATTCCCAGCAGCCAGGTCAGGACTAGTTAAACGCTCCCTGTTATTCCCAGCAGCCAGGTCAGGACTAGTTAGACGCTCCCTGTTATTCCCAGCAGCCACGTCAGGACTAGTTAGACGCTCCCTGTTATTCCCAGCAGCCACGTCAGGACTAGTTAGACGCTCCCTGTTATTCCCAGAAGCCACGTCAGGACTAGTTAGACGCTCCCTGTTATTCCCAGCAGCCAGGTCAGGACTAGTTAGACGCTCCCTGTTATTCCCAGCAGCCAGGTCAGGACTAGTTAAACGCTCCCTGTTATTCCCAGCAGCCAGGTCAGGACTAGTTAGACGCTCCCTGTTATTCCCAGCAGCCAGGTCAGGACTAGTTAGACGCTCCCTGTTATTCCCAGCAGCCAGGTCAGGACTAGTTAGACGCTCCCTGTTATTCCCAGAAGCCACGTCGGGACTAGTTAGACGCTCCCTGTTATTCCCAGAAGCCACGTCGGGACTAGTTAGACACTCCCTGTTATTCCCAGCAGCCTCTTCGGGACTAGTTAGACCTAGTCTGTCTGTTATTCCCAGCAGCCAGGTCAGGACTAGTTAGATGCTCCCTGTTATTCCTTCACTCAGCAGCCACGTCAGGACTAGTTAGATGCTCCCTGTTATTCCTTCACTCAGCAGCCGTCTCCCTCTCTCACTATAACAGGATGGCACTGCTACTGCCAGGGCTGAGTAGGTAGACCTCTTCCCATAATCACTGATATTTGTTTATCCAGCTAATGGTTAAGGTTAGTGTTGGGGAGGGGGTAATCTGATCCTAGATCTATGGTTAAGCGGCAATGTCTGTCAACGGGTATTTTGGAGATTTTACTGCTCTGTCTGTTAATGTCCTTCAGGCTGTGGTTAAACAATGTCTGTCTGTTGACAAGTGCATGGTAATGGAATGATGACACAGCTGTCTCCGCCCATTCAGTGGTGGATGTCTCCTCCACCCTTCCTGCTGAAAGCCACTGAGGGATATATTTATCGCAGAAACAGTGAATGTGTGTTGGATAAGGGAGGCAGGAGAGACGGAGCGCTATTTTTACCTCAAAGTGTGACTGTGTGTTGGTAAGTGGACCAGGAGAGAGACAGGAGTGTATTAACAGAGAGGGGCTTATTGTTCTCTGTGGAGTTTGGCTGGGAGCAGAGGGAGAAGAGAAAGACCTCAAATAACCCCAGAGTCTCATAGTGAAGTCTAAATGTGAAAGATGGACGCGATAGATCACTTTTGATTAACTAATCAGCACAATAATGAAGTGTTGGTCAAGTGAACCTCTGCAGCGTATATAAGTGATCATAGCGGAAGCTATAGCGTGTTCTCTCTCTCTCTGTGTGTGTGTGTGTGTGTGTGTGTGTGTGTGTGGGGTGACTGTCGGTCCTATAGCTATGTGTGTGGGGTCACCAGTAAAGAGGCTCCTAACCTGTTCTCTCTCTCTGTGTGTGTGTGTAGGGTGACTGTCGGTCCTATAGCTATGTGTGTGGGGTCACCAGTAAAGAGGCTCCTAACCTGTTCTCTCTCTGTCTGTGTGTGTGTGTGTGTAGGGTGACTGTCGGTCCTATAGCTATGTGTGTGGGGTCACCAGTAAAGAGGCTCCTAACCTGTTCTCTCTCTGTCTGTGTGTGTGTGTGTAGGGTGACTGTCGGTCCTATAGCTATGTGTGTGGGGTCACCAGTAAAGAGGCTCCACACTGGGAATCCCTCATGTTCCTGGCCAGACTCATCCCTCGCATGTGCCACGCCATCAACAGGTAACACACACAGTACACAGTAGAAGAAGTAGAACCAGTTACTGCTAGCAGGATGCCACATGGACCGTCTTTCCTCTCTCCTGCCTCCCTCCAGAGTTGTGTATGTATTTGGGTCGCACGTGAAGGAGCCCCCCACAGACGTCACCCCCACCTTCCTGACCACGGGCGTTCTCAGCACACTCAGACAGGCGGACTTCGTGGCCCACTCCATCCTCAGAGAGTCTGGTAAGTGGTTTCCTGCTTCAGGAGGGGAGCAGAAGGGCTGGATAGAAATGATTATAGGATTCAGTGTAGAGCAGGGGACAGAGTATAGAAATACAATGTGTAGAACTCTAGGGATGTGCACCGGTTATTCCAATATTTAAACAGACGTTAGTATTGAAATACTTGTGTCAGTATTCATTTTGGCGAGAGAGAAATTTACAGGACTATAACACAAATGCTTTTTCGGAATTAAATTAAAACATCAATGGGACTTTGTTACATACAAGGACACTTTCAAATTATTAACGTATTGGAAACGACACACTTTTTTCAAGGTAGTTTTTATGATGTGCACGGTTCAGTAATGCAATGCAAGATTAAATAAAATGACAAAAAGTTATCGAAATGAGAAGGAGGCTACAAAGAGCTACCGACAGGTTGTATGCGGTGCGTGTGGAAAAATACGATTTGGTTTGATAGACTGCTGTTTTATGGGGTTGGGAAGAGAACACCGCGTGCAGCCTTAATTAGCCTAGCTAGCTATTATATGGGATAATAAATAACATTGTGGCTGCTACATGTTAGCTAGCGTTGCGTTGGCGTCTCGCTCTCCCGCCGTCTGGTCCCCTCCCAACACACACACCAGACTGTCTACAGATGCAGCAACAGAGCGTTAGCCTTTCTCCCTCGCACAGCATTACTCGGGTTTAAACCTTAAGTTTAAACAAAAACATGTGTTTCAGATGTCCGATGCATCATGATGCTATTTGAATCGTGAAATATTTTCAACCCCCCCCCCCCATCCCTGTAGAACCAACTTCCCTTCATGAGGTGCTCGTTGCTAACCCTGTCTGGTGTGGTGATTCTGTACCCTCTTTCTCTCAGTTTACTCTGGGAAGATCAGTCAGATGCCGGTCATCCTGACCCCTCTGTACCCTCTTTCTCCCAGGTTACTCTGGGAAGATCAGTCAGATGCCGGTCATCCTGACCCCTCTGTACCCTCTTTCTCCCAGGTTACTCTGGGAAGATCAGTCAGATTGCCTGTCATCCTGACCCCTCTGTACCCTCTTTCTCCCAGGTTACTCTGGGAAGATCAGTCAGATGCCGGTCATCCTGACCCCTCTGTACCCTCTTTCTCCCAGGTTACTCTGGGAAGATCAGTCAGATGCCGGTCATCCTGACCCCTCTGCACTTTGACCGTGATTCCTCACAGAGGCAGCCGTCCTGCCGACGCTCTGTGGTCGTAAGAACGTTCATCACCAGCGACTTCATGACCGGGATACCTGCCACGCCCGGAAACCACATCCCCGAGGAGGTATTACGAGTCACCACGAGATGGGGATCAGACATTACTCTCAGTATAAACCACAGTCTCCAGCTCTAACCCTTCTCTCTCTCTCTTCCTCTCTCTCGCCTCCCCAGGTGGTGCTGAAGATGGTAAATGAGATCAAGAAGATCCCTGGCATCTCCCGGGTGATGTTTGACCTGACCTCCAAACCTCCTGGCACCACAGAGTGGGAGTAGAGTTCATGGAGAGAGGAGAGGAGATGTGAGCTCCTCTCTTCCTCTTCTCCTCTTTTCTTTCCCTCTCCTAACACCTACCCCCCCATCTCACCTCTCCTTTCAGATCACCCCCCCCCCCTCTAGAACATTCCCATGGAAAGCAGGCAGTACTGTGACCAGCACACACCTGAAGCCGCTACTCTCCCCTCCCTCCCCCCCGCTCAGTTTTTGGGAGGTGTGTTTGTATTATTGTTATTATAGATATGATGACTATTCATCCTTATTTTTGGATCAGTTTCTTCATGCGTGACAATGCATTATTTTTTTCCTTCTTTGGCATAAGTGCGGCTTCCTGTTTTTGGAAACAGCCAGTTGAGATTCAAAGGTTAAGAGAGTGAGAGTTCAGGAAGTGGATTGTGTAAACGGCGTGCCTCAGATTGCAGCGTGAGACCAACGACAGAAGAAAGAGAGAAAACAACAACATACTTGTATGACATACAGGAGGAAGAGCAGCAACTTGCCTGTGGCTTTAAAGTCTTCCATTGCATTTTGGCTTTTTATGCTCCACTGCCGATGAGTCTTTTTGTCCCAAGATGATTTTTACTCAACCATTTCCGTTCCAACTGTATACTGTGCAAAGAGACAGACAGGGGCTGCCTGTCTCAAAGTCATTTAGCAGAGAAACTGTGACCAATATCACTTTTTATTTGTATTTATTTTTAAACTTTTTTTTGTTGTTGCCAAATGTAGATTAAGCTGTGGTGAAATTAGATTTGGGTTTTTGTTGACGGTCCACTTAAATGAAAAATGTGATGTTAAACTACCAACAGCGGCCAAAGGAAAATATTAGTTAATTTTCAGAGATTGGTAACTGTTTGGGAAGCCCCCAAAATGACGGGGTGTCCTTTTCTGTGCCTGTTTTTTTTCTTTTCTCTTCCCCTTTGTTTGACACGCCCCCTGCCTGATGAGAACTGTTACTTCATGCTGCAATATATGCTATTTAAGAGAAACAAGATGACAAAAGGACTGAGAATTAATTAAAATGTTACTATAGTCAAAACAACAATTGTTGTGTGAACACCTTTGTCGTTATCGTGATCATGCTGGCACGTGGCACCTCCTACAGTTGTGTAGGAGCAACTTTTGCACATAAAACCTTGGTGCTTTCCTAACGCGTTTGGGAAGTTCTAGTACTTACAGCTGATGGATTTTAAAACCCAATCACGAAAGCATCCCCCCTTTTTTTTTATAGGGCCAAATTGAAAACTGGCAGTGGCCATCATGACTAGAGGACTCCTGAGTAGGCATTGCCAGTAATCTGGCTCTCAGTTCAATGTTTTCAACACTAATTTACTGAGAGAGTCCTCAGTTAGACCAGGACTAACTGTTTTACTGGACCTGAAGCATGTCTTTTTAATAAGGACCCCTGTCTGCCCCACGTCCAGCCTGTAGGTAATGTTTTACTGTGCGATAATACTGATTTACATGCCTCTGTGTTCGACTTTGTACCCCTCACCTTCAATATTATTTTGTTATGACAGTTGAATACCCAATGCAAAATGAATCTGTTCCTTAACGGTCTTAATTGCAACTTGTCGTTAGCGTCTCTCCCTTTGTGTTGCCTTTAATTGTGTATTTTATGATGCATATGTCTACTTGGAAAACAAAAATCGCTTAATTAATGGATGTTTAATTTTTGTAGTTGGATTTTACTGCAATATTGAAATAAGATTAATTTATGCAATTCTGTGTTTGATATTCTTTTTTTTGTTTGTTTGGTTTAAAACAGCTCGTTCTTCCTTGGTAACGTGCCTCAAACCAAGTCCCTGCATGCAGTTTCAACTATGAAATGTGTAGAATGGAAAACCAAGCTTTAGTAAAGAAGTCTCAGTTGAATCTTCTCACACTCTTTACCAACTAATCAAAATGTCTAGATTTACTCTATATGACCAAAAGTATGTGGACACATGTTCGTTGAACATCTCATTCCAAAATCATGGGCATTAATATGGAGATTCCCCCCCCCCCCCCCCCTTGCTTCTATAACAGCCCCCACCCTTTCTGGGAAGGCTTTCCACTAGATGTTGGGACATTGCTGTGGGGACTTGTGCCCATTCAGCCACAAGAGCATTAGTGAGGTCGGGCACTGATGTTGGGCGATTAGGCCTGGCTTATAGTCAGCGTTCTAATTCATCCCAAAGGTTTTCGATGGGGTTGAGGTCAGGGCTCTACAGGCCAGTCAAGTTCTTCGACGCCGATCGCAACAAACCATTTCTGTATGACTGTCGCTTTGTGCACGGGGGCATTTTCATACTGAAACAGGAAAGGCAACCTGTTGCCACAAAGTTAGAAGCACAGAATCGTCTAGAATGTAATTGTAGGCTGTAGCGTTAAGATTTCCCTTCACTGGAACTAAAGGGCATAGCCTGAACTATGGAAAAACAGCCCTGACCATTATTCTTCCTCCACCAAACTTTACAGTTGGCACTATGCATTCAGGTAGATAGCGTTCTTCTGGCATCTGCCAAAACCAGATCCGTCCGTCAGACTGCCAGGTGGTGAAATGTGTTTCCACTGCTCCAGAGAACGCAGTTCCACTGCTCCAGAGTCCAATGGCTGCGAGCTTTACAGCACTCCAGCTGACTCTTGGTATTGTGCTCTTGTGTGTGGCTGCTCGGCCATGGAAACCCATTTCATGAAGCTTCCGACAAACCGTTATTGTGCTGACGCTGCTTCCAGAGGCAGTTTGTAAATCGGTAGTGGGTGTTGCAACCGAGGTCAGACAATTTTTACACGCTTCGCGCTTCAGCACTCGGTGGTCCTGTTCTGTGAGCTTGTGTGGCCTTCCACTTTACAGCTGAGCCATTGTTACTCCTAGAGGTTTCCACATCACAATAACAGCACTTAAGAGTTGACCGGAGCAGCTCTTGCAGGGCAGAAATTTGAGGAACTGACTCGTTGGAAAGGTGGCTTCGTATGACGTTACTACGTTGGGTCACTGAGCTCATCCTCAGGACATTCTACTACAAATATTTTGCTATGGAGATTGCATGGCTGTGTGCTCGATTTTTATACACCTGTCAGCAATGGGTGTTGCTGAAATAGCCGAATCCACTAATTTGGAGTGTCCACATACTTTTGTACAGTGCCTTCGGAAAGTATTCAGATCCCTTGACTTTTTCCTCGTTTTGTTATGTTAGTCTTATTCTAAAATTGATTTAAATAAATACAAATTGTCAGTCTACACACAATATCCCATAATGACAAAGTGAAAAGTTTTTTTTTTTTTTTTAATGTGTACAAATTTATTACAGATAAACTGATACCTTATTTACATAAGTATTCAGATCCTTTGCGATGAGATTCAAAATTGAGTGCATATCAGAGTAAAAACCGAGCCTTGGTGTTGAAGGAATTGTCCGTAGAGCTCTGAGACAGGATTTTGTCATTGTACAGATCTGGGGAAGGTTACCAAAACATTTATGCAGCATTGACGGTCCCCAAGAACACATTGGCCTCCATAATTCTTAAATGGAAGAAGTTTGGAACCACCAAGACTCTTCCTAGAGCTGGCCGGACGGCCAAACTGAGCAATCGGGGGATAAGGGCCTTCGTCAGGGAGGTGACCAGGAACCCAATCGTCACTCTGACAGAGCTGTAGAGTTCCTCTGTGGAGATGGGAGAACCTTCCAGAAGGACAACCATCTTTGCAGCACTCCACCAATCAGGCCTTTATGCTAGAATGGCTAGACAGAAGCCACTCCTCTGTAAAATGCACATGACCGCCCGCTTGGAGTTTGACAAAAGGCATCTAAAGAACTCTCAGACCATGAGAAACAAGATTATCTGGTCTGATGAAATCAAGATTGAACTCTTTGGCCTGAAAGAGAAGCGTCACGTCTGGAGGAAACCTGGCACCCAGTATGAGTGCTCAGGACCTCATACTGGGTGTGGCCCAGCCAGATCCCGGACTTTAACCCGATTTGAACATCCTCAGGAGAGACCTGAAAATAGCTGTGCAGCAACGCTCCCCATCCAACCTGACAGACCTTGAGAGGATCTGCAGAGAAGAATGGGAGGAACTCCCCAAATACAGGTGTGCCAAGTTTGTAGCATCATAACCAAGATGGCTCCAGCCTATAATTGCTGCCAAAGGTGCTTCAACAAAGTACTGAGTAAATGGTCTGAATACTTATGTAAATGTGTTATTTATTTTTTATAAAACGGTGAAAGATTAAATTCAACAACACCTTTTTGTTTTAGCAGAAAACCGGAGGTCAACCTCTGTCCAGTGAAGTCCACAAAGCATATTGCATGTACAGTAAGACAGTTACATGACCCACAGCGTGGTCAAGGAGGTTCATGTTTCTGACATTTTCAGACCACTGAACTACTATTGCTGTAGAACCACAGAGTTACCACAAGTCGAAAGGAAACAGGAGCTGCCTCCACTATTTCAGCACCATTCAACATCAAATAACCTCCGATTAGTCTCATACAGTGACGAAAGATACCCCAAACATGTAGTCCAATCAACGTTAGCTAAATGTGTGTGTGCAAGTAGAAAAACATGTCGACTCACTCTACTTGTAGAGAAACAACTCCTCTCTTTCATATTGATGAAATAGTCTCTCACTCTGTCATACAGTACAGGCTTTTATATTTTGTTGTCCCAGGCTACTTGGCTAAAATGATTACTCGCTAGTTTAACTTCCATTCATGGGCAACGTTAGCTAGTTAACATTAGACTTCTATATCTAACTACCGTACATATTGACCTTCCATCCTCTCAGGCCGGGGACACAACAAGGATATGAATTAATGATTGGATCAAAATCGCTGTTGTAATCATTGGCCAGTATGGAGAATGAAGTAAAACCACAAGTCCAAATCCCTACCTACATCCATAGCTAATTTAGGAAAGGGACAGTTTTAGCTAGCTAGCCACCAGAGGACGAGATGCAACAAATCAAGTTTTTCTGTCAATGACGTATGCACTCATTGGGTGACGGCAAATCCAAACGGACTTCCCTTGACATGTTTTGTTGTTCGTACGCCAGGACCGTTCAGTTGAGCTCGCGCAGTTTAGCTCAACTCTGTTTGGCAAATTTTGTTTACTTTTTTTTTTTGGTCAAGGGAGGCCAGATGCTCGCTGGCTTCCCTTGAATTAAATGCTACAGGCGGCAACAATGTCATACTCGTTTGGACCAGGCAGCATCAGATAGATGGCCTACACCTGCATTGCTTGCTGTTTGTGGTTTTAGGCTGGGTTTCTGTACAGCACTTTATGACACCAGCTGATGTAAGGGCTTTATAAATACATTTGATTGATTGATTGACGTAGAGAGACAGAGGGGCGCTGTTTCGCTCGCTCGGATGCTTTCTCCTGTGAGACACAGAGACAAAATCAATTATGTTATGTTTTTATTTTTGAGTTGCAAACCACCAGAACAAAGAGTCTCACACTCCAAACATAAACTCCCAGCAATCTACTGGGCATTCACCAACGTTTCAGCATCACCTACCTTCTTCAGGGTTTATTTTTGGGTTGGTCATTTTTTGGGGGAGGAAGCATTGCTTCCCTTGGCATCCATACATGCCACTGCTCATCACGAGTGACTGTAGAACCTTTTTACGTGCCTTGGGGTTGGAGAGGTCATGAGAGTTCAATTTCCATTGCCTCTTCAGTCTACATCCGTATAGCCTACTCGCCAGCTGGTTAGGATAGTAGATGTGATAGTCTAGATTTACAGAGAGGCCTAACACACCATGCAGCTCTCTAGGACCCAGGTTGGAGACTATTGGTTATGACGATACATTTTCAGAACAAAAAATATGCCCTGCTTATGTAAGCCTATTTCATGAAATATGGATTGTAATGGTGTACGTTTCATTACAATAAATTATACATTTGGGTTAAATTACTGTCAGGAGTCAACACGTGAAGCCACCTGTTTGTGCAAACCGAGCACCGCCAGCGATCCTATCCCATGGGCGTCTCCACTGCTGGAGGTTCAGGTGTTTCTCTCCTCTCCCGGATGATTGAAAGACAAGTGTCGACAAGCTCAGACTCACAACAGCGAAAGACCCAGAGGATGTTTCGGAATAAACAATTACAGTATCCGATGTTGATTATTGAGCAATGGGCCAATGTCCCATGAGCGCTCATCCGCGTCGCCACATGCTATTGCCAATTAAATCGTAGCCTTGAGGCGCTTTGTGCTGTCATTAACACGAATACACACCGACATTCACATGCCAGGGAATTTACTGCTTCTGACTAATTTACTATATGTATTTTTGATTTGCCAGTTCATTGCGCATTGCCCTTCACACAATGTTATTTACTATTCTACTGTCATTGACTCCTTAATTTAAAACTATAATTTTGATTACAAGCCATAAAAAATTCTAAACCCTATAGGCTATTTTAAAGTAAAGCAATGCGCACAAAATATATTAAAACCCTACGGTGCATATAGCCTGTACTCTGCTCAATTCTTAGTTATTATTTTTATTATACAAATTAAAACAAAATTATGGCCATTTATTTCATTTACCATAGTCAATCATTTCCACAATCTATAAACCTTTACGGTCCTGTTTATCTCACGTCTCTGTGAGGAGGCTGTTTTGTGAGGTTGTTTTGTGCGACATTGCTCATTTCATCCCCTGAGATTTGGCAACGGTACCTGTTGTGGATGCTGTTCCTTCAGAGTCTATCACTGTGAACACATTATACCACACATTCACATCATGATGTTACTGGATTCAATTTTTAAAAAAAACGGTTACTCTGTAGATTATGTGCTTTTCTCCACTTTTGCGAGTCCAACTGTAAACGGAAGGCCAAGTATAACCTGAGCGGGTACAAGAACGTGGAGAAGAAAACGGTTGTTGTGGGAGGGATGTTTCCCGTTCACCACAGCCTCAACAGATACCAACACCTCCCCGGTGCCGGTATCCCTGGGATGCGAGGGGTGAGTAAATGTAATGTCATGGGATGCAATTATTACTCGGGAGTTTAAGGCAGTGAAACTAGAGAAATGGAGAGAATGAAGTTGTCAATGTGGGATTTCATTAATTGTATTATAATAAATTAGCCCTATTGTGTTTTCAAAAATTATTTGAATACAATTTAGAAACAGAACGTTATAGAATTGCTTCTCTACTGAGTCGCCTCCTTCTGTCAAGGTCTTGCTCCCTCATCCAATCTGTGACTCAACAATCACCCATCCCTTCAGCCCCTTGGACCTGTCCTCTTATATTAGCCAATAAACTAAGCGATGATGATGATTTGGGCTTGTCTATCTGAGAAGGTACATATTGATCTTTGTCGCCCTCAAGTGGCAGTTTAATGCAATGTTATGCATTGCAGGTACTACTCGAGATTACTTAAAAGTAATGTCAGGATTTTACTACTACTACTACTATTACTATTTACCAACATCATCATCACTTCTCATCCAGGTTTGACGATGCTCTTCGCCATTGATGAGTTTAACAAGCAGACAGATCTTCTCCCTGATACAGACCTGGGCTATGTCATCTATGACTCCTGCGTCACCATCTCCAAGGCTTTGGAGGGCACCCTCACCTACCTGACAGGGCAGGACAAGGCCGTGCCCAAGTAACGCTGTGGCCGCTCTGGTGGGGGTTGGGGGGGTTAGACCTGTCTAGCCTCCACATACGGGGACTCTACTATTTCCACCAGGTATCTACATATCCTCATTTATACATGTACTATCCTCTTCACTACAGCTCCTATATCTACCTACCTACCTAGGTGCAGTGTGGCCTAATCTAGTGGGCTTTTTCCTTTCCCTCCCCTCCCCTCTCCTCTCCTCTTCACTACAGCTCCTATATCTACCTACCTAGGTGCAGTGTGGCCTAATCTAGTGGGCTTTTTCCTCTCCCTCCTTCTCTCCTCTCTCTGTCCTCTGCTCTCTTCTGCGCTCTCTCCTCTCTCTCCTCCCCCCTCTCTCTCTTCTGTTCTCTCTCCTCTCTCTCCTCCCCTCTCCTCTGCTCTCTTCTCTGCTCTCTCCTCCCCCTCTCCTCTGCTCTCTCTTCCCCCTCTCCTCTGCTCTCTCTTCCCCCTCTCCTCTGCTCTCTCTTCCCCCTCTCCTTTGCTCTCTTCCCTCTGTCCTTGTCTCTAGGCGAGTTCCTCGTTGTCCTGCTCTGTGTTGGAAAGTAAGTTTCAGTTCCCCACCCTTTGATGACAATTCCTAACTCCGTCTACCAGTCAATGACCTGCCTGGTGCTGCACTTCAGCTGGACCTGGGTGGGAACCATCGCCGCGGACGACGACTATGGGAAGTATGGCATCAAGGCCTTCAAGGAACAGGTGGATGAGGCTGAGGTCTGCATCTCCTTCTCTGAGACCCTGCCCAAGGTGACCGGTTTCCATTACAACACGCCTCTCAATGTCTCTCTCTCCACAGTATGTCTCTCTCTTTCTGTCTCTCTCTTTCTGTGTCTGCTTCTCTTCTCTCTCGCTTTTCCTCTCTCTCCGTCAGTTTGCTTGCACCATAAACAAGTTAACAGTTTGCTTGTACCATAAACAGGTTAACAGTTTGCTTGTACCATAAACAGGTTTTAACAGTTTGCTTGTACCATAAACAGGTTAACAGTTTGCTTGTACCATAAACAGGTTAATAAAGTGTTGGAACCTCCTGTGCAGGTGAGCTCTCCAGAGGACTTCCAGCGTATTGTGGAGTCGTTGTGATGTTCTCCTCTGAAGTGGACCTGCGCCCTGTGATCCAGGAGCTGGTCCAACACAATGTCACCAACCGCACCTGGATCGCCAGCGTGGCCTGGGTCACCTCCGCACTCAACCAGCCTGGGGTGAGGGGTCAACTAGGGGTTAGGGTTCAACCTGGGGGCACAGGTACCATAGAATTAGTCAGCAGAGTGACCGTTTTATATTCAAAGCAATGTTCCCTGATTTGTTGGGTGTTGTTAGTGTGATGATGTGGGGTTTTCTGTGTCCAGGTGAGTTCAGTGCTGGGTGGTACTCTGTAATTCGGCCTCCAACGTCACCTGCTAAACACAACCCCTATGATAATACGCTCACTGAGGAATTCTGGGAAATGGCCTACAACTGCACACTGGACTATGGCCAGGCTCTGAGGCTGGCGAAAGAAATGGCCAGGGCAACATTAGGACAACACAACCCTTTCCAGGGCAGTCAGAGGGGAACCTGAGGGGCTGTATTGGGGCAGACGTCCCTGGAGAATCTTTATGATACCTACTCTGACGTGACCCAGCTACACCTCACATACAGGTAGATATGGTGATACCTACTCTGACGTGACCCAGCTACACCTCACATACAGGTAGATATGATGATACCTACTCTGACGTGACCCAGCTACACCTCACATACAGGTAGATATGGTGATACCTACTCTGACGTGACCCAGCTACACCTCACATACAGGTAGATATGGTGATACCTACTCTGACGTGACCCAGCTACACCTCACATACAGGTAGATATGATGATACCTACTCTGACGTGACCCAGCTACACCTCACATACAGGTAGATATGGTGATACCTACTCTGACGTGACCCAGCTACACCTCACATACAGGTAGATATGGTGATACCTACTCTGACGTGACCCAGCTACACCTCACATACAGGTAGATATGGTGATACCTACTCTGACGTGACCCAGCTACACCTCACATACAGGTAGATATGGTGATACCTACTCTGACGTGACCCAGCTACACCTCACATACAGGTAGATATGATGATACCTACTCTGACGTGACCCAGCTACACCTCACATACAGGTAGATATGATGATACCTACTCTGACGTGACCCTGCTACACCTCACATACAGGTAGATATGGTGATACCTACTCTGACGTGACCCAGCTACACCTCACATACAGGTAGATATGGTGATACCTACTCTGACGTGACCCTGCTACACCTCACATACAGGTAGATATGATGATACCTACTCTGACGTGACCCAGCTACACCTCACATACAGGTAGATATGGTGATACCTACTCTGACGTGACCCAGCTACACCTCACATACAGGTAGATATGGTGATACCTACTCTGACGTGACCCAGCTACACCTCACATACAGGTAGATATGGTGATACCTACTCTGACGTGACCCAGCTACACCTCACATACAGGTAGATATGATGATACCTACTCTGACGTGACCCAGCTACACCTCACATACAGGTAGATATGGTGATACCTACTCTGACGTGACCCAGCTACACCTCACATACAGGTAGATATGGTGATACCTACTCTGACGTGACCCAGCTACACCTCACATACAGGTAGATATGGTGATACCTACTCTGACGTGACCCAGCTACACCTCACATACAGGTAGATATGGTGATACCTACTCTGACGTGACCCAGCTACACCTCACATACAGGTAGATATGATGATTGTCATGCATTGCAGTGTGTAAAAGGCTGTGTCTACTGTGGCCCATGCCATGCATAACATGGAGATCTCTGAGCCTTGCCAGGGGCCCTTCAACAACAGCTGTGCTGATGTCACCAGCATTGAGCCTTGACAGGTGTGTGTGTGTGTGTGTGTGTGTGCGCTCATCTCAGTTGTAACTGCTGTATGTTTTAATATTGTCCATCTTCTCCTTTCTCCTCTAGTTGATGTACTACCTGAGGAACGTGTAGTTTGACGTCTCCCACACCAAAGAACCTTTATTCTTCCAGAACGGCTACTATGACATCATTAACTTGCAAGTGAATGGTGACGGTAAGATCGCCTACTTGACGATTGGCCAGTTCAACAGCACAGCAGCCCCAGAGGCCATGATGACCATCAACAAGGCATCCATAGTGTGAGATACTGAGGATACAGACAGGGATGTGTGTACCCTGTCTGTCTGACAATCTCCCTCCCTCCTTCCCTGTCCGTCTGTCTGACATTCTCCCTCCCTCCTTCCCTGTCCGTCTGTCAGACATTCTCCCTCCCTCCTTCCCTGTCCGTCTGTCAGACAATCTCCCTCCCTCCTTCCCTGTCCGTCTGTCAGACAATCTCCCTCCCTCCTTCCCTGTCCGTCTGTCAGACAATCTCCCTCCCTCCTTCCCTGTCCGTCTGTCAGACAATCTCCCTCCCTCCTTCCCTGTCCGTCTGTCAGACAATCTCCCTCCCTCCTTCCCTGTCCGTCTGTCAGACAATCTCCCTCCCTCCTTCCCTGTCCGTCTGTCAGACAATCTCCCTCCCTCCTTCCCTGTCCGTCTGTCAGACAATCTCCCTCCCTCCTTCCCTGTCCGTCTGTCAGACAGTCTCCCTCCCTCCTTCCCTGTCAGACAGTCTCCCTCCCCTCCCCTGTCCGTCTGTCAGACAGTCTCCGTCCGTCCGTCCCTCCCTGTTTGGGTGGATTCCACAAGTGCTAGCTGGCTGTACTACAGACACCTGTCGTCCTCCTGGGAAAGACTCATTGTTATCTTTTCTTAAAACAACTGGTTGGAGTAAAGAGCCAACCTGGATACTAAGGAGATCCTGAGGGAAATCGACGAGTACCAACAGCTTTACGCTATGGAGGAACAACATACTCCTTTATGGAAAGATACGACCACCTCACAAAATAACTTTAACCCGACCAAAAAAAGAAAACACGATGAATCTACAGACATGGATGATTTACTTACCGTTGAAGTAGAGGTTAGTGCTCTGGCTGGAATACATGCAACACTGGAAACGTTGTGTGAGGAGGTAACAGGGCTGAGGGGGAGTTTGGAGTTTAGCCAGAGTGAAATTCTCACGCTCCAAGGAGAGAACAAGACACTCACACCAAGGTAAAAATCCACGATTCCAACATTGTCAACTCAGGGAAAACAGGGTGATGAAAGAGTCGCTACTAGACAAAGTTGTAGCATGCGTGAAAATATATTTTGTCCCCGGGATTCCTGAGGACGCATCCAATAATCTAGAGGCCGCGATCAGAGAATTCATGCAATCCACCTTGAAACTTCCTATAGAGACTGTAAACAAGGTAGCTTTCCACCGAGTACACAGACTTGGAGCTCAGAGCGACAAGACCAAGGGTCCCTGACCGATCATCGCAAAATTTGAACACTATGGGATATGAACACACACATACTCAATTACATGCTCACTTACATACAGACACCTAATCTCGCTCTCTTCTCTCCCTCTCTATTATCAAACTGTTTTAGAATTGAATATGTTTGTCTCTATGTATTTGTCTACAAGTTTATATATGTTTACAACAAGCAAGGGGAAGATATCAGAATAGGGGCATTG
Organism: Oncorhynchus clarkii lewisi; assembly: GCF_045791955.1. Classification (NCBI taxonomy): domain Eukaryota; kingdom Metazoa; phylum Chordata; class Actinopteri; order Salmoniformes; family Salmonidae; genus Oncorhynchus; species Oncorhynchus clarkii. Next base: position 39,426,670 of record NC_092173.1, on the reverse strand, counting down.
GGGAATAATAACATAATGTACAGAATACATTTGTACTGAAGTGAAGCTGTGTCTGGAGTAATGCAAGGCCTCTTTCATGATCATGTGAAACGTCAATTGCTATGGAAATGCTGAGAAGTGTTTTTCAATTATGTAATTATGATTAAACTTTGACGGTGATACGATATGGATTACAATTATCATCATGAATATTAAGGCTATAAGCACTACATGTTACACAGACACTCAACCATGCAAATTGGCAGAGTTATTATTTATTTGGACAGCACACATTATAGTCTTACTCTTATACACATATATCTTGTCTCAATTTTCTAACATCTGTATCATTCGCTCACAGGCAAACAGGCAACGGAATAAAATAAACATTGCTGGAACCTATTTCTTGAATTCTAAATATCAGACATTTGATGCTCTAGTTTTGACCGTCATATTACCTCTGATGGCAGTAACTTTACAAGCACTAATTATGGTCAAATTAGCCTGAGAATAGTATCTAGTTATGGTAAGGGGTGAAATAAGTATAGCCAGTTATAATTGTAACGGTTTAGCAGATTGTAAAAAAATAAGTCTTTACGTGGCTAAAAGAAAAGGAATATAACATGTACTGTTTACAGGAAACTCACTCTACATCCTTGATGAAGTTGTTTACAGGAAACTCACTCTACATCCTGAGATGAAGTTGTTTACAGGAAACTCACTCTACATCCTGAGATGAAGTTGTTTACAGGAAACTCACTCTACATCCTGAGATGAAGTTGTTTACAGGAAACTCACTCTACATCCTTAGATGAAGTTGTTTACAGGAAACTCACTCTACATCCTTAGATGAAGTTGTTTACAGGAAACTCACTCTACATCCTTAGATGAAGTTCTGTGGAAAAAAGGAATGGGGTGGTGAAATAATTTGTCATGGACAAAGGAACTCAAAAGGTGTGATGATATTAATTAAAAATGTCGATCTGAATGTGCAAATAGTCAGGAATAATTTGCAAGGAAGGTGAATATTTAATCTATATGGTCCAAATTGGGATGATCCATACTCCATGATCAGGAAGATTCACTAAATACCGCCCTATGGGACTCCCAATCACAGCCGGATGCGATACAGCCCGGATGCAGTGCCTTAGACCACTGCGCCACTCGGGAGCTTAAAGGTGTGTTACCAGTGCCTATTATTCATTTGACTTTAAGTTACTTTCTTGACTTGGGCGTCGGGTGGCAGGTAGGTAAGCTAAAGGTGGCGATCAATGATTTCTGCACAGGATGACATATGGGACGCTATGTTGAAGCCACCATGCCTCCATCTTGTCACTCCCCCACCAAAATATTGCATTTATATTAATGTCGACATTAGTTTTAGCCATGTTTATTCTATTAGACACCTTAATGCGTACTTTTAAATGTATATTGTGTAAAACAAAATGAAGTATACTTTTGAGATGAATGTTACTGTCCCCATTAAAACAAAAAATACTTAAATAAATGCAATTGTCCTTGAAACACTGTAGAATTCCATGTATTCCTATGGAGGACTGCTCCTACTGGGGCGAGCCAATAGAGTACCACAGTATGAGTCATAATACCCATAAAACCTAGCGGTCAGAGAGATTTACACCGTTATCAAAACGTCACGCCAGGGTAAGCCTACACAAAACACAGCCCTTATTTTAAGTGTTTATAAAAATCCACCATGGGAAAAATCTATGGCGGAAAAACGATTGGATCCATTTCGCTGCTAGGCTTTATGGGTATTATAACTCATATTCCGGGGCTCTATATGGCCAACCATGACTTCAGTCTCTCAATGGCCAATACATAGCATCAGCAATCATACCCACAGGAATGAAAAAATGATATATATATATATATATATCTCAGTGCCTTCTGAAAGTTCAGACCTCTTGACATTTTGTTACGTTTGCCTTATTCTAAAATAGATTATTCATTAGATTTTTTTTGTTACACAATGACAAAGCAAAAACAGGTTTAGACATTGTTGCAAATGTATTAAAAAGAAAACACAAAGACCTTTAATACATAAATATTCACTCTTTGCTATGAGACTCAAATTGAGCTCAGGTGCATCCTGTTTCCATTTAACATCCTTGATGTTGCTACAACTTGGAGTCCACCTGTGGTAAATTCAATTGATTGGACATGGTTTTGGAAAGGCACACACCTGTCAATATAATGAAAGGCAACTAAAATGTGCAGTTTTGTCACACAACACCACAATGTCTCAAGTTGAGGGAGCGTGCAATTGGCATGCTGACTGGAGGAATGTCCACCGGAGAATTGAATGTTCATTACTCTACCATAAGCCGCCTCCAACATTGTTTTATAGAATTTGGCAGTACTTCCAACTGGCCTCAACCACAGACCACGTGTAACCATGCCAGCCTATGACCAACCATGACTGCAACCCTGCCCAGTCATGTGAAATCCATAGATTAGGGCCTAATTAATTTATTTCAATTGACTGATTTCCTTCCTTTTTACTGAAAGTTCATATTTTTTCATTAAATGGCAAAAGTAGTGCACTGGACCTTTACCAGTCCTGTATTGCCAGTCCTGTATTGCCAGTCCTGTATTGCCAGTCCTGTATTGCCAGTCCTGTATTAGCAGACCTTTACTAGTCCTGTATTAGCAGACCAATATAGCAGTGTGTTGTGCGGGCAACAACTAAAAATCTGAGGGGACATTCTGCCCATAGACTTGCCAAGAGAGGGTGGAGCTCCTCAAGGTTGTTCGTGTCTGGCATGTCTTCTCAACATATGGAACCAGAACTTAATTGATTAGTTAGACTTCAGTCCTGGGTTAGTGCAAGTGAACAGCAAACCTGTTTTTTCTTTAAACAACCTCCCCCCCCCGTGACTTGTATGTACTGACATGTAACAGAGACATGTTTTTTTAAATGTACATTGTAAAGTGTTATGTAATCTCTTTCATGTGTCGGACCCCAGTAAGACTAGCTGTCATTGGTTAATGGAGGATCCTAATAAATCAGGACTAGTCCCAGTTTTTCCATCTAGGCTACACTTTGAGCCAATCATATTTTAAAGGGGCAATCAGTCACAACATCCATTTGAGCCAATCATATTTTAACATCCATTTGAGCCAATCATATTTTAAAGGGGCCTTCCGTCACAACATCCATTTGAGCCAATCATATTTTAAAGGGGCAATCCGTCACAACATCCATTTGAGCCAATCATATTTTAAAGGGGCCATCCGTCACAACATCCATTTGAGCCAATCATATTTTAACATCCATTTGAGCCAATCATATTTTAAAGGGGCCATCAGTCACAACATCCATTTGAGCCAATCATATTTTATTAAATGGGCCATCAGTCACAACATCCATTTGAGCCAATCATATTTTAACATCCATTTGAGCCAATCATATTTTAAAGGGGCCATCCGTCACAACATCCATTTGAGCCAATCATATTTTAAAGGGGCCTTCCGTCACAACATCCATTTGAGCCAATCATATTTTAAAGGGGCAATCCGTCACAACATCCATTTGAGCCAATCATATTTTAAAGGGGCCATCCGTCACAACATCCATTTGAGCCAATCATATTTTAAAGGGGCCATCCGTCACAACATCCATTTGAGCCAATCATATTTTAAAGGGGCCATCCGTCACAACATCCATTTGAGCCAATCATATTTTAAAGGGGCAATCCGTCACAACATCCATTTTACTTACGCACCCATTGAGTCTTGAAGAATGACTTATGGTCTTAGTACAACTATCATACCCTGGCAGAACCCAGAATATATTCAAAGTAAAACACTTAACACCAACAGTTAAAACTATAATTTATCTATCATGATCCACCCTACGTATGAATAAGTGGTTCCTTTCGCCCTCAGCTTTATACCAAATCAGGTGTGGAGGACACGGTTTCTACTGCTGATTGCAACTAATGGCCTCTGAACAATGTATCACAACTCAGAGCCAGAGGACTAATGGGAAAACAAAGGTCATTATGTAGAGAAAAATGTAATGATTGTTATAGCACAGTAAAATAAAGATGCTGAAGACATTGGTTTTAGTAATCATTTCCAGCAATAGCAAACATCAATGCAGGTTGTGTACGCTTTTGTTGTAGGGCAGAACACCCAATTAGTTCCTAACAGGTCAACAGGCAAAGTTTAAATTGAGAATCCTGTAAATAAACATTGAGTTACAAGTTGTAAAAAATGTTTAACAATCGTTGTTACAATAGTCAGAGACAAATGTGACACTTAAGATAAAACTGGTCTCCTGATTTGAAGCAAGTAAAGCAAATGTAGCAAGCTAGCAGAAACATGCTAAACAAGTTAACGTGAGCCAAGAAATTTAGCAAACTCCCACATACACATGTAGAATTAATAAAAATAGAGCTAGCTGTCAAACACACAAGTTATTTAACATTTGTGTCATAGAAATGTCAGGTTGAATAGCTATAGGAACTTAAAGGGACGGACCGTTTTGCTAAGCTAAATCATCACACAGGGACCGTTTTGCTAAGCTAAATCATCACACAGGGACCGTTTTGCTAAGCTAAATCATAACACACAGGGACCGTTTTGCTAAGCTAAATCATCACACACAGGGACCGTTTTGCTAAGCTAAATCATAACACACAGGGACCGTTTTGCTAAGCTAAATCATCACACAGGGACCGTTTTGCTAAGCTAAATCATCACACAGGGACCGTTTTACTAAGCTAAATCATCACACAGGGACAGTTTTGCTAAGCTAAATCATAACAGGGACAGTTTTGCTAAACTAAATCATAACACAGGGACAGTTTTGCTAAGCTAAATCATAACACACAGGGACAGTTTTGCTAAGCTAAATCATAACACACAGGGACAGTTTTGCTAAGCTAAATCATAACACAGGGACAGTTTTGCTAAGCTAAATCATAACAGGGACAGTTTGCTTCAAATCAGGAGAAAAGTTACATCTTAGAAACACATTTATCTGACAAACAATGACCACCACATCACAACTTTTAACCCAATTCTATTTCAAGAGTCTCAATTCAAACCTCTGCCATGTTTAAAAAAGAAGAAGAAGTGTGCATCATAGACTGCACCCATAGACTTTCTAAACACAGGTTTGTTCCATCACAAACCAGGTTCTACCTTTAGAATCAAAAGGTAACTAGACTATCAATCTGCACTCATTTAAGACCATTGACATATGGGGAAGTTTAGGAATGGCCTGATGGAGGTTAGAGTTGAAGTTAAAATGCATTAAGGCAAATAGGAACATTAGGGTAACAAGGATACAGTGTTGGGAAGTAGTGGAATGCAACTAATACCTTAAATGTCAGTGATTTTCAGTTGAACTGAAATCATAATCAAGGAACTGTTTCCCCAGTAGTTGATTACTTTGCCATGTAGCCAACTACTAGGACACCTTCCAACAAAAACAGTGAAACAGCCCAATCAGACCTGCCCAATTCATTAAACATTAAACATGTTTAGTAGACTAAAGGAGACATTAACATGTCACCCTAAAATAATCTGTTCTCACAATTTGTGATTTATGACACTTCAGATTTACACCGCCACCCCCACACACACAGTAGTTTGGATGTAGAGAACTACTTTTTCAAAGTAACCAAGTCAGTTTAACTTCTTCCAGTGTGAAGTAATTGGTAATCTTGGTAAACTATTTGCCAACACCGCAAGGATGTGGTGGTCTGGAAGGGAGACACAAGGGAAACATTAGGAACATGTAAAAGTTAGACAGGAAAGTCGTGCCAGGTGAGTAACTACAAATTAAGGAGAGCAAAACATAAAGAGGGACCAACTGAGGACATGGGTAGCATATGCTATGGCTACAGGGCAGCACATGGTAGGCACTTCACGTCCCGGTACAATGTAGCCTCCCAAAGGCATCACCAATCAAAACTATACTAACGTATAGGAAGGAGCATACTGCTTATAAAGGGACCTGAAAGGAAAGTTGATTAGTGAGTGGGAACAGGTGTGGAGGGAAGGGGCGTGGTCTGGTGTAATTGGAAGCAATTGGGAGTCCTGTTAGAGTGCCCTGACCTTTCACAACACTTATGCTGTCAAGCAGGATAGCATGGAGCACGTCTCACTCTGGGGAATTCTTTGTGAGTACTGTGTGCTTGCTTGTGCTTGTGCGTCCAGTAAATCTAAATCAATGTAATCTCCATTGCAGTGTCAACAACTGTTTTTTTTGTTTTAACAAAAGTGAGTTAAACGTAATATAGAGACCAATCCTTAACTCAGATGTAGCCTACATGACAGGCAGGCTCTTACAATGGCTGTACTCTGTCCTTGGACCAAAAAAAAGGATGCTAGGGTTGAATTATCAATATTGGCGCAAGCATTTGTGCATAGGGGTCTTCTGGGATTGGAACATTTAAAATTAATGACATACAGGCTGTCCAATGATTCTTGAAGAATAGGCTATAACTTATAATGGCCTCATGAGCTTAGTTCAACTGTTATACCCAATCAGAGCCCATAATATTGTTTTTCTCCATTGTTTGTTTGTAAACAAGGTAAATGTCAACAATCAATTAATCAAATTATTGGGAAAAAAGTTAGATTTTGTCAATGTTACGAAGATGGGAAAACAAGCTGCCCTTGAAACAGTCTTGATATGTTTGTCAAAAGAGCGATCAGGGTCCAGAGTAACGCTGAGGTCCTTCCGTTTGGTTTGAGACGACTGTACAACTATCAAGATTAATTGTCAGATCAAACCTGCAGATCATTTGTATCTCATGCATGGTCAGTCCCTGCAGCCATGGCTTTGTCTATGAATTTGAGGTGTTACATTTCTCCATCCCCGAGTTGTTAATTAAAATGTTTTTGATGTTTATCAAATCCCGGATTGCCCCTTTAATTGCTGCGGTTGGGTTGTTATGTGATAGTGTGACGTAATGGGTTTTCTTTCTCTGTGTGTGTTTTAGTGCTGAGTGCTCTCACCTGCTATGAACAAAGCCAAGGTGAGTCCCATTCTTCTCTCCACACCAGTAGACAAAATGAAGACACACCCCAGTAGACAACATGAAGACGCACCCCAGTAGACAACATGAAGACACTCCCCAGTAGACAAAATGAAGACACTCCCCAGTAGACAAAATGAAGACACTCCCCAATAGACAAAATGAAGACACCACTCCCCAGTAGACAAAATGAAGACACCACTCCCCAGTAGACAAAATGAAGACACCACTCCCCAGTAGACAACATGAAGACACCACTCCCCAGTAGACAACATGAAGACACCACTCCCCAGTAGACAACATGAAGACACCACTCCCCAGTAGACAACATGAAGACACCACTCCCCAGTAGACAACATGAAGACACCACTCCCCAGTAGACAACATGAAGACACCACTCCCCAGTAGACAACATGAAGACACCACTCCCCAGTAGACAACATGAAGACACCACTCCCCAGTAGACAACATGAAGACACCACTCCCCAGTAGACAACATGAAGACACCACTCCCCAGTAGACAACATGAAGACACCACTCCCCAGTAGACAACATGAAGACACCACTCCCCAGTAGACAACATGAAGACACACCAGTAACATTTCCTATTTACTTCTGGACATTGTCTTCACGAGAGAGAGAAAAAACTAAGACATTTGGTCACTAAAAATACATCTAAAATACTATTGAATTGTATTTTTATCAGAATACATTCTGACCATAACATGATCAATTAAACAATTAACTATAAATAACATTTAAGTGCATTTTATTTGTGAGCTCACATCACGTAGCTACTCAATGTGTTCAGTTAGTTTTTATGGTTTGATTAATGATCATAACTGGTTTGTGTGTTGTAAAGTAAGACTGTTTGTGTTACATTGATGCTTATTTTCTCTGTTTGTCCAGAGCCGCCCAGAGCTGTTTTAACTCTGCAGCCTAAACGGACACCGACGGGGATATACCAAGGAGAGACCGTCACTCTCCGATGTGACATACAGGACGACGGAGTCACTGACTGGGAGTACCGGTGGTACAGAGGTCTCAACGGCCTCGTTCACTCCTCTAGTCAGAATGAATACAGTCTCGGTCCTGTTGAACCGTCTCATAATGGTGTCTACAGCTGTATGGGAGTACGGAGGAGTAACTCCCAGAAGTCCAGCATCAGTGACGACGTCACACTCACCGTGTCATGTGAGTGTGTATGTCTGCGTTGTTGAGAGAGAAGTGGTAAGGTAATATTACATGTCGTGTTAGAACATGAGAATGGCTTCATAAGTGACTTCAATATGAATGTTTGGTGACTATTCAAGTATAAAATATATATTTTTAAACTGTAACAACAGATCACTGTGGTACAAATGATCTCCCCTCCACTTCAGGGATGGTTTCTCCTCACATGACCATGTCTCCTTCATGGTGGGCGAATGCTGGAGACTCAGTAACGCTGAGCTGTGAGGTTGGAGATTCGTATACAGGCTGGAGGTTCTCCTGGTACAAGGCTGTACCCTACAGGGAAGGGTTCCCCTCTTATCCAGACAAGGACTTCTTTCCAGAGCTGCTACCGGACAGTGACGGAGGGGCTGGAGGCTCCTACTCTCTCAGCCTGGTTGGTCTGAGTCACAGAGAGAGATATGTGTGTAGAGCTGAGAGAGGAGACCCAGTCTATTACACACACTTCAGTGAACTCAAGTTTCTCTGGGTAGAAGGTGAGTCACTCTTTCTCTGTGTCACAGTCTGCACCCTGACCTCAGTCTCATCTCTCTCCCTGTATTTCTGTGTGTTTCAGGTCAGTCTCCTTCAGCCTCTCTGACTGTCAGTCCCAACAGAGTTCAGTTTTTTTACAATGAGTCTGTCTCGCTGGGGTGTGCTGTGCAGGGGGACTCTAATAGATGGAGAGTGAAGAGGTACTTACGATGGGAAGAACCCAAAGTATTGGAGTGTCCTACTGACTGGGGATCAGTGACAGGATCCACGTGCATCTTCACAACTACAGATGTCTGGTCAGACACTGGCGTGTACTGGTGTGAGTCTGAGTCGGGAGAGTACAGTAATGCCGTCAACATCACAGTGACCCTTAGTAAGTCTAACCCTTTAATAAGATGAATTATACCCCAGCATCCACCAATGATATGATGAGTTGTTTCTTCAGTCTCATAGACTGTAACTGTACTGTACTGTGATTGGTGCTGTACAGAGGGTGTGGCCCTGGAAAGCCCTGCCCTTCCTGTGACTGAGGGAGATTCTGTGACTCTACGCTGCAGATATCAGGGGTCCCCATCAAACCTCAGTGCCGAGTTTCATAAATGGATGGACAATGGCTACCTCACTAAGACTGAGCTAACAGGAGAGATGACCATCCCTGCAGCAACACAGTCAGATGAAGGATGGTACCGGTGTAAACAACTAGACCAGGGAGAATCACATGGGAGCTGGGTGTCTGTGAGAGGTGAGAAATAAATGCACCTTTTAGTGTTTGTATGTTATTTCTAAGGGGTGTGTGTGTCTGTATACACAGTGTGTCAGTTTGTATGACCAGTAGATCTCAATTCCTCTCCCCCTCTTCCTCATCTCCATCTCTCGCTCTCACTCTCCATCTCTCACTCTCCATCCTCTCGCGCTCCATCTCTGTCTCCTCCATCCATCCATCTGTCTCTCTCTCTCTCTCTCCTCCATCCATCGCTCTCTCGCTCTCTAGCTCCAGACCCAGTGTGGTCCATCTCTTTGCTCATTCTGCTGTGTAGTTTACTGGTGGTTTCTATCTTCCTGCTGGTGACCATTGCACTGGTGGTGAAATGCTGTAAGGCTCGAGGTAAGAACCAGTACACGGCGTACAGAGGTAACCCCAGTACACGGCGTACAGGGGTAACCCCAGTACACGGCGTACAGGGGTAACCCCTGTATGAACTAATACATCAACTAATATCAATAATCCGTTCAACATAGTAACTAATACAAGTTTTAGCTTTAATACAAGATATTACCCCTGTACCCACGGCGTACAGAGGTAACCCCTGTACCCACGGCGTACAGAGGTAACCCCTGTATCCACGGCGTACAGAGGTAACCCCTGTACCCACAGACACTCCATCTCAGGCTGCTTTAATTATTGTCTAAAACTTGTATTAGTTACTATGTTGAACGGATTATTGATATTTGAGTCATTTAGCAGACGCTCTTATCCAGAGAGACTTACAGGAGCAATTAGGGTTAAGTGCCTTGCTCAAAGGCACATCGACATATTCTTCATCAAATTGGCTCATGGATTTGTTTTGGGCCCAACGCTCTTAACCACTAGACTACTACTTCATATCTGTTACCTGGGTACATACCATTCATTCCTCATGGTTTATTTCTGTGTTCAGCAGCTCGATCAAGAGACAAGAGAAATGACAGAAACACCACTGACCAAGTCATCAGTATTGAATTACCATGAGAGATGGAGGGGGGGGGGGCTGACCAAGTGTTCAATATGTATGTTCGAGCTTTGAGTAAGACATTTTATTTTTTATATATGAATGTGGACATGCAGTATTTGATTGATTTTCAATGACCGAGAGAGATATGAGATGAAGGGTAGACACAAAGCAGGGCTAGGTGCCAGCATTCGTATCCACGCAGCATGGGAATACGTTGTGATGGTAACCAGGAAAACTACTGTACTCCCTCGCCCTTGTAGTTTTTCAACTTTTGTCATTTTTTTAATGGGCAAAAACTAAATAAAATGCATCTGGTAGAAGTATATTCATCCACAACCACATTTATTTTACATTTATCTTAAATGCGTTTTTGTGAATTTGATGAGATTAGCTTGAGGCCCATTCAGTACACATGGGACATGATTGGACAGTTATGGGGAAGTTACTTTCACACTGGATTGGTTATGTGCCACAAGCCATCCTCAGCCACACGTAACACCTTTTCTATTATTTTTAGTCATTTTTTTATTTTTAAATTTAATTGATTGGCTTCTTTTACTAAATATTCAGGCTGTAGGTCTTTCCATTATACTATAACATAGGCCTGCAAAACTGTAAAATGTTGTAAAATCTATTTGTCTTAAATATCAGTCTAAATGGATTGGCAACTTTTCTTGGTTTTAATGTACGTTTGTTTTAGAGTGACAGGAGCTGTGGAATTTAATGTTAAATAGAAATACTTTATTTTATGTTTTTGCCAATAAAATATATTTTCAGTCTGACTTTGCTTGACTGTCACATGAGAGGAACTACTATACTATTGTTAGGTACTGATAAGATTGTAAAATCGTATAGTGTTCAGTTGGCTGAAATGTTTTAGTCTGTCTATTGCACATTGGTGTGTGAACAACGATTCATGTTGATAAGTATTATTGATTATGTTACGGTTCCTCCTTGTTCCACCGAGAGACTGACACGTTAAAGTCCTTCTTGGGATCTTTCTGCAACTACATTAGTCATGCAGTAGAGGTCAGTATTGCCCGATACTAAACCTAACTCACATGAGACTCCTAAACTAACCAAAAGAGGGGTGTGTTAACAGTTTGGGGTTGCGTGGGTTACGGGGAGGGGGGTTGGTTAATACGCCGATAAATTACAATATCCATCAGGACCTTTGCCACCTAGGAGATGGAGTGATTGGACCTTCTGAAATAGTACTTGAGTACCCCTGGCCGAGCCCAATAATGGACTAGAGGAGCCTAATGTTACTCCATAGTCAGAGGACCTTGTCTCAAGGTGAATTGGCTCTGGAATCCAAAACAGCCAAATACTCAGTGGTGTAATAATACATCCTAAGTAGTTGTTTTGGGTATCTGTACTTTACTATTTTACATTTTTGACAACTTTTAGTTTTACTTCACTGCACTCCTAAAGAGAAGAATGTACTTTTTACTCCATACATTTCCCCTGACACCTGAAAGTACAAAAGTTACATTTTGAGTGCTTAGTAGGACAGGAAAATTGTCTAATTTGCACACTTACCAAGAGAACATCCCTACTGCCTCTGATCTGGAGGACTCACTTACCAAGAGAACATCCCTGGTCATCCCTACTGCCTCTCATCTGGAGGACTCACTTACCAAGATAACATCCCTACTGCCTCTGATCTGGAGGACTCACTTACCAAGAGAACATCCCTGGTCATCCCTACTGCCTCTGATCTGGAGGACTCACTTACCAAGAGAACATCCCTGGTCATCCCTACTGCCTCTGATCTGGAGGACTCACTTACCAAGAGAACATCCCTGGTCATCCCTACTGCCTCTGATCTGGTGGACTCACTTACCAAGAGAACATCCCTGGTCATCCCTACTGCCTCTGATCTGGAGGACTCACTTACCAAGAGAACATCCCTGGTCATCCCTACTGCCTCTGATCTGGAGGACTCACTTACCAAGAGAACATCCCTGGTCATCCCTACTGCCTCTGATCTGGTGGACTCACTTACCAAGAGAACATCCCTGGTCATCCCTACTGCCTCTGATCTGGAGAACTCACTAAACAGAGAACATCCCTGGTCATCCCTACTGCCTCTGATCTGGTGGACTCACTTACCAAGAGAACATCCCTGGTCATCCCTACTGCCTCTGATCTGGTGGACTCACTTACCAAGAGAACATCCCTGGTCATCCCTACTGCCTATCATCTGGAGGACTCACTTACCAAGAGAACATCCCTGGTCATCCCTACTGCCTCTGATCTGGAGGACTCACTTACCAAGAGAACATCCCTGGTCATCCCTACTGCCTTTCATCTGGAGGACTCACTTACCAAGAGAACATCCCTGGTCATCCCTACTGCCTTTCATCTGGAGGACTCACTTACCAAGAGAACATCCCTGGTCATCCCTACTGCCTCTGATCTGGTGGACTCACTTACCAAGAGAACATCCCTGGTCATCCCTACTGCCTCTGATCTGGAGGACTCACTTACCAAGAGAACATCCCTGGTCATCCCTACTGCCTCTGATCTGGAGGACTCACTTACCAAGAGAACATCCCTGGTCATCCCTACTGCCTCTGATCTGGTGGACTCACTTACCAAGAGAACATCCCTGGTCATCCCTACTGCCTCTGATCTGGAGAACTCACTAAACAGAGAACATCCCTGGTCATCCCTACTGCCTCTGATCTGGTGGACTCACTTACCAAGAGAACATCCCTGGTCATCCCTACTGCCTCTGATCTGGTGGACTCACTTACCAAGAGAACATCCCTGGTCATCCCTACTGCCTTTCATCTGGAGGACTCACTTACCAAGAGAACATCCCTGGTCATCCCTACTGCCTCTGATCTGGAGGACTCACTTACCAAGAGAACATCCCTGGTCATCCCTACTGCCTTTCATCTGGAGGACTCACTTACCAAGAGAACATCCCTGGTCATCCCTACTGCCTTTCATCTGGAGGACTCACTTACCAAGAGAACATCCCTGGTCATCCCTACTGCCTCTGATCTGGAGGACTCACTTACCAAGAGAACATCCCTGGTCATCCCTACTGCCTTTCATCTGGAGGACTCACTTACCAAGAGAACATCCCTGGTCATCCCTACTGCCTTTCATCTGGAGGACTCACTAAACAGAGAACATCCCTGGTCATCTCTACTGCCTCTGATCTGGAGGACTCACTAAACAGAGAACATCCCTGGTCATCCCTACTGCCTCTGATCTGGTGGACTCACTAAACACACATGCTTCATTTGTAAATTGTGTTGGAGTGTGCCCCTGGCTATCTGTAAATAAAGTAGAAAATGTACTCAATTGTCATACTTTTTATACCACTGCAAATACTCCATCTAAATGTGAATTGATTGTCAATTGCTATATGGTTCTAGTGGTATGGTTTTTAGAAATATAAATCCCTGTACTTTCAAATCACAAATAATTTCACCAAATTATACACTTACTGTGCACAATTTTTATCAGGTTTTCACAGTTGTAGCAGACAGTATTTTTTTTTTTTTTAGAGACAACACATTTGTGGAGTTCGTCTTCGGTTTACACACAGGTGTTCGGTGGACAGAAATAGCTAATTAGCACAGGTACACCTGTCTTCTGTAAACAGGTGCTGTAATGTGGAAACACGGCCGTGTGGAAACTCTAACCCTATAAAGGTGTGTAGTAATTTAACCTTTTTTTTTTTTGTATTTTTTATTTTTTTTAGATAATTTCTCGCTGATATAGAAGATACATTCCTTATCGCAAGCGTTTTAACATTCAGAACGAGTTGGGGCTCTTAACAAATCTCCCCCGGGCCAGAAGATATTATCGTTATTAGACGCTTAAGGTAGTTGGCGTCCATGAATGGATGACCTCTGGCCTAGGATTTATTATAACATTATGGTTTCTATTGACAACACCGGTTTAATGGACAAAAGCAATGTCTCAAAAAAACGCCATTGTGAAGCGCTACAACATTTTTATCCATTTGACAGGTGTGGATTTTTATTTTGTCTAACTTTATTGCGACAAATGAGGGTTCTCACATTATGATTGCTGAATAATTTTGAAGGTACAACAAGGCGCTTGATGTCAACGCAACTAATGAAGCTCCACTCCACATTTAATTCTAAGTGCCTGCTAAATCTATTTTTCAACAACAAAAAATGTTTATTTGTTTCGAGTTGTTTTTCTGATTAGCTGAATGCAAGTTTCATAATCCAATTATTTCAGTTCTACAAGAGGTCAAGTCTCACCATGACACAGACCATGGGGATTTTCTATTTGAACTTTCTAAATGTCACTGGACAATTAATGGAAACAAAGCTACTGATATCAGTTTATCACACAAATACATTAATCAATTCTAAACAATGACTTATGGACGATTTGTTTCCGCTCATACAGGACCAGTAAAGGCCTAGTTCACCATTTTTGGACTTGGGCTGATAAATCAGGATTGTGCTCCTTGCAGGTAGACTAGCTGTCAGCACTTTATACGCTGAGGCATATCATCCAGAGGGGGCGAGCTCTATTCCTGGCAAGCTGAGCAGATTCAATAGTAGCCTCGGGCTGATAAATCAGGATTCTGCCTTGTAGGCTGTTTTGTAGGTTAAGCTCCTTGCAGGCAGACTAGCTGTCAGCACTTTATAAGCTGATGCATATCATCCAGAGTAGGCAAGCTCTATTCAAGCTGAGCAGATTCAATAGTAGCCTCGGGCTGATAAATCAGGATTCTGCCTTGTAGGCTGTTTCGTAGGTAAAGCTCCTTGCAGACAGCCTACAAGGCAGCATCCTGATTCATCAGCCTCTGAGGCTGCTATTGAATCTGATTAGACTGCCAGGAATAGAGCACACCCACTGTTGATCACGTACATAATGCACTGACTGCTAATCTGCCTGCAAGGTGCTTTGTCTATGAAAGAGCAGAATCCTGATTCATCAGCCTCTGAGGCTGCTATTGAATCTGATCAAGCTCGGAAATTGAATCTGATCAGCCTGTCAGGAATGGAGCTCACCTACACTGTAAATATTATCCATAAAACATGAAGTGTCCCTTACAATTATGCACATATCAGGCATGCAAGCTAACAACCAGCAGACATCTAGCTAGCTATCTAGCTAACAAGATTACCTATCTAACTATCTTGCTCGCTCACAAGACTAAGTTAGCTATGTTTGCTTGCATGCGATTGGCTGTGGTCTTGGGGTGGCACACAGCCTGGGAAAGAGAGCTGCCTGTCAGGCATCGTTCAGTGCTTAAATACCCCATGAGGGATTATCTCCCCTCAACAAGCTCTTAGCTCAAGGTAAGGGACATTTAGCTTGCTAAAATTCTAACTTAGAAACAAAAAATTAGCTCCAAACACAAATCAAAGCATGATGTTAGCATGAAATGTACCATCCCTTAGGGTAGCAATCAATAAAAACGTATGTGCTGATCCACTGGGCTCTGAGTCATACTGTCCATCTATCATCAATACGTCCACTCTTATTTACAAAGTGTACGAGATATATAAGTCGTGATCTCGACATAACGAGGGAATTCTGTTTTTATTCTGTATGTCCTCTCTGGACTTCCGTATATATCAAATCCCTTGAAGGAAGAAACACTGAACCCAGACAGGTGGAGGCTGGGGTATAGCCCAGTTACTGGCCCAATGCTGGGACACGGGCGGGATATCGAGGGCCCCGGAAAATCCACAATGCCCTTAAAAGGCCATACAAATAATCACCACAATTGTGAAAGACTCCAGCCACCCAAGTCTTAGGCTCTTCTCTCTGCACCAAGTCTGGAACCAATATGACCCTGAACAGCTTCTAACCCCAAGCCATAAGACCACTAACTAGTTATATAATTAAAGGTGCACTATGCAGAAATTGCTCTGCCATTTTCACCTAATTTCAGTTTTCGTGACAAGACAAGCAAGTATTGTGTAAAGAATCATTGTACCATCTAAACTGCTGTCAAATATATTTTGCATAACCAAAAATATTGCATTTTCAGTTGTTTTGAAGCTGGTGTACAAAACCAAATGTGGAAGACACAAAAACGGAACTTTCAAATCAAATGTTATTTGTTGCATGTGCCGAATACAACAGGTGCAGACGTTACAGTGAAATGCTGAATACAACAGGTGTAGTAGACCTAACCATGAAATGATGAATACAACAGGTGTAGTAGACCTAACCATGAAATGATGAATACAACAGGTCTAGTAGACCTAACAGTGAAATGCTGAATACAACAGGTGCAGACGTTACAGTGAAATGCTGAATACAACAGGTGTAGACGTTACAGTGAAATGCTGAATACAACAGGTCCAGACGTTACAGTGAAATGCTGAATACAACAGGTGTAGACGTTACAGTGAAATGCTGAATACAACAGGTGCAGACGTTACAGTGAAATGCTGAATACAACAGATGTAGTAGACCTTACAGTGAAATTATGAATACAACAGGTGTAGTGGACCTAACCATGAAATGATGAATACAACAGGTGTAGTAGACCTCACAGTGAAATGCTGAATACAACAGGTGTAGTAGACCTTAAAGTGAAATGCTGAATACAACAGGTGTAGTAGACCTAACCATGAAATGATGAATACAACAGGTGTAGTAGACCTAACAGTGAAATGATGAATACAACAGGTGTAGTAGACCTTAAAGTGAAATGCTGAATACAACAGGTGTAGTAGACCTAACCATGAAATGATGAATACAACAGGTGTAGTAGACCTAACCATGAAATGATGAATACAACAGGTGCAGACGTTACAGTGAAATGCTGAATACAACAGGTGTAGTAGACCTAACCATGAAATGATGAATACAACAGGTGTAGTAGACGTTACAGTGAAATGCTGAATACAACAGGTCCAGACGTTACAGTGAAATGCTGAATACAACAGATGTAGTAGACCTTACAGTGAAATGATGAATACAACAGGTGTAGTAGACCTCACAGTGAAATGCTGAATACAACAGGTGTAGTAGACGTTACAGTGAAATGCTGAATACAACAGTTGTAGTAGACCTCACAGTGAAATGCTGAATACAACAGGTGTAGTAGACGTTACAGTGAAATGCTGAATACAACAGGTGTAGTAGACCTCACAGTGAAATGCTGAATACAACAGGTGTAGTAGACGTTACAGTGAAATGCTGAATACAACAGGTGCAGACGTTACAGTGAAATGCTGAATACAACAGGTGTAGACGTTACAGTGAAATGCTGAATACAACAGATGTAGTAGACCTTACAGTGAAATGATGAATACAACAGGTGTAGTAGACCTTACAGTGAAATTATGAATACAACAGGTGTAGTGGACCTAACCATGAAATGATGAATACAACAGGTGTAGACGTTACAGTGAAATGCTGAATACAACAGGTGTAGTAGACCTTACAGTGAAATGATGAATACAACAGGTGTAGTAGACCTCACAGTGAAATGCTGAATACAACAGGTGTAGTAGACCTTAAAGTGAAATGCTGAATACAACAGGTGTAGTAGACCTTACAGTGAAATGATGAATACAACAGGTGTAGTAGACCTCACAGTGAAATGCTGAATACAACAGGTGTAGTAGACGTTACAGTGAAATGCTGAATACAACAGGTGTAGTAGACGTTACAGTGAAATGCTGAATACAACAGGTGCAGACGTTACAGTGAAATGCTGAATACAACAGGTGTAGTAGACCATACAGTGAAATGATGAATACAACAGGTGTAGTGGACCTAACCATGAAATGCTGAATACAACAGGTGTAGTAGACGTTACAGTGAAATGATGAATACAACAGGTGTAGTAGACGTTACAGTGAAATGCCGAATACAACAGGTGCAGACGTTACAGTGAAATGCTGAATACAACAGGTGCAGACGTTACAGTGAAATGCTTACTTACAAGTCCTTAACCAACAATGCAGTTTTAAGAAAATCACCCCCCCCCCCAAAAGAAAGAGAAGAATAACAAATAATTAAAGAGCAGCAGTAAATAACAATAGCGGGGCTATATACAGGGGGTACCGGTACAGAGTCAACGTGTGGGGGCACCGGTGTCGAGGTAACTGACGTAATTATGTACATGTAGGTAGAGATATTAAAGTGTCTATGCATAGACAAGCAATGCAAATAGTCTGAGTAGCCATTTGATTAGCTGTGCAGGAGTCTTACGGCTTGGTGGTAGAAGGTGTTTAGAAGCCTCTTGGAACAGGACTTGATGCTCCAGTACCGCTTGATGTGCGGTTACAGAGAGAACAGTCTGTGACTAAGGTGGCTGGAGTCTTTGACAATTTTTAGGGCCTTCCTCTGACACCGCTGGTATAGAGGTCCTGGATGGCAGGAAGCTTGGCCCCAGTGATGTACTGGGCCGTACGCAATACCCTCTGGAGTACCTTGCGGTCGGAGGCCGAGCAGTTGCCATACCAGGCAGTGATGCAACCATGCTCTTGATGATGCAGCTATAAGACCTTTTGAGGATTGCCAAATCTTTTCAGTCTCCGTTTGTCTCCTGTGTCTCCTGTGGGGGAATAGGCTTTGTCGTGCCCTCTTCACGACTGCCTTGGTGTGCTTGGTACATTAGAGTTTTGGTGATGTGGACACCAAGGAACTTGAAGCTCTCAATCTGCCCCATCGATGAGAATTGGGGCGTGCTCAGTCCTCCTTTTACTGTAGTCCACAATCATCTCCTTTGTCTTGATCACGTTGAGGGAGAAGTTGTTGTCCTTGCACAACCCGGTCAGGTCTCTGAACTCCTCCCTAAGGCTCTCATTGTTGTCGGTGATCAGGCCTACCACTGTTGTGTCATAAGCAAACTTAATGATGGTGTTGGAGTCGTGCCTGTTTGTATTACAGACTCAGACAGCGAGAGGTTGAAAATGTCAGTGAAGACACTTGCCAGTTGGTCAGCGCGTGCTCGGAGTACACATCCTGGTAATCCGTCTTTCCCAGCATCCTTGTGAATGTTGAACTGTTTAAAGGTCTTACTCACATTGGCTGTGGAGAGCGTGATCACACAGTCGTCCGGAACAGCTGATGCTCTCATGCATGTTTCAGTGTTACTTGGCTCGAAGCGAGCATAGAAGCTATTTAGCTAGTCTGATAGGCTCGTGTCACTGGGCAGCTCTCGGTTGTGCTTCCCTTTGTAGTCTGTAATAGTTTGCAAGCCCAACCACATCCGACAAGTGTCGGAGCTGGTGTTGTACGATTCGATCTTAGTATTGTATTGACACGTTGCCTGTTTGATCAAATCAAATACATGTATATAGCCCTTCGTACATCAGCTGATATCTCAAAGTGCTGTACAGAAACCCAGCCTAAAACCCCAAACAGCAAGCAATGCAGGTGTAGAAGCACAGTGGCTAGGAAAAACTCCCTAGAAAGGCTAAAACCTAGGAAGAAACCTAGAGAGGAACCAGGCTATGTGGGGTGGCCAGTCCTCTTCTGGCTGTGCCAGGTGGAGATTATAACAGAACATGGCCAAGGTGTTCAAATGTTCATAAATGACCAGCATGGTCAAATAATAATAATCACAGGCAGAACAGTTGAAACTGGAGCAGCAGCACGGCCAGGTGGACTGGGGACAGCAAGGAGTCATCATGCCAGGTAGTCCTGAGGCATGGTCCTAGGGCTCAGGTCCTCCGAGAGAGAGAAAGAAAGAGAGAAAGAGAGAATTATAGAGAGCATATTTAAATTCACACAGGACACTGGATAGGACAGGAGAAGTACTCCAGATATAACAAACTGACCCTGGCCCCCCGACACAAACTACTGCAGCATAAATACTGGAGTCTGAGACAGGAGGGGTCAGGAGACACTGTGGCCCCATCCGATGACACCCCCGGATGGGGCCAAACAGGAAGAATATAACCCCACCTACTTTGCCAAAACACAGCCCCTACACCACCAGAGAGATATCTCCAACCACCAACTTACCATCCTGAGACAAGGCCGAGTATAGCCCACAAAGATCTCCGCCACGGCACAACCCAAGGGGGGGGCGCCAACCCAGACAGGAAGATCACATCAGTGACTCAACCCACTCAAGTTTGATGGTTCATCTGAGGGCATAGCGGGATTTCTTATAAGCTTCGGGACAGAGTCCCGCTCCTTGAAAGCAGCAGCTCTACCCAAATTCCAGAACATATTTCAGTCTGTGCTAGCAAAACTGTCCTGTAGTTTAAGTTTAGCATCTGCATTAGCATTAGCATCTGACCACTTTTTTAAAGACCGAGTCACTGTTGCTTCCTGCTTTAATTTTTGCTTGTAAGCAGGAATCAGGAGGATAGAGTTTTGGTCAGATTTGCCAAATCGAGGGCGAGGGAGAGCTTTGAATGCTTCTCTGTGTGTGGAGTAAAGTTGGTCTAGAATTTCTCCCCCTCTGGTTGCACATTTAACATGCTGATAGAGATTTAGTAAAACAGATTTAAGTTTCCCTGTAATAAAGTCCCCGGCCGCTAGGAGCACCGCTATTGGATGAGCGTTTTCCTGTTTGCTTATGGCAGAGTACAGCTCATTGAGTGCGGTTTTACTCTCTAGGTAGATAGTGTGGTCTAAATCTTATCATGAAATACTCTACCTTAGGCGAGCAAAACATTGAGACTTAGATATCGTGCACCAGCTATTGTTTACAAATATGCATAGGCCCCCGCCCCGTGTCTTACCAGATGCTCCGATTCTGTCCTGCTGATAGTGTATAACCCACCAGCTGTGTGTTCTGAATGTCGTCATTCAGCCACGACGCGGGGAAACATAAGATGTTACAGTTTGAATGTCCCATTGGTAGGATATATGTGCTTTCAGTTCGTCCCATTTATTTTCCAGCGATTGAACGTTAGCTAGCAGAACAGAAGGCAAGGGCAGATTAGCCACTCGTCGCTTGATCCTCACAAGGCATCCTGATCTCTTTCCACGAAACCTACGTTTCCTTTTCTTGCTAATCACGGGCATCTGGGCCTGGTCGGGTGTCCGTAGTATATCCCTCGCGTCCGACTCATTGAAAAATAACTCCTTGTCCAATTTGAGGTGAGTAATCCTAGTTCTGATGTCCAGAAACTATTTTTGGTCATAAGACACGGTAGCAGCAACACTATGTACAAAACAAGTTACGAACTATGCAAAGAAATGAACAAAATAGCATAGCTGGTTAAGAGCAGATAGAGCGGCTTTGATGAAAACCTGCTCCAGATCACTCAGGACCTCAGACTGGTGTGAAGGTGAACCTTCCAACAGGACAACAACCCTAAGCACACAGCCACGACAATGCAGGAGTGGCTTCAGGAAAAGTCTCTGAATGTCCTTGAGTGGCCCAGCCAGAGCCCGGACTTGAACCTGATCGAACATTTCTGGAGAGACATGAAAATAGCTGTGCAGCGACGATCCATATCCAACATGACAGAGCTTGAGAGGATCTGCAGAGAAAAATGGGAGAAATTCCCCAAATACAGGTGTGCCAAGCTTGTAGTGTCATAACCAAGAAAACTCGAGGTTGTAACCGCTGCCAAAGGTGCTTCAACAAAGTATTGAGTAAAGGGTCTGAATACTTATGTAAATGTGATATTTCTTTTTTTTTATAAATCAAAATACCTGTTTTTGCTATGTCATTATGGGTTATTGTGATGTAATTATGGGGTATTGTGTGTAGATTGATGTGGGGAAAAACTATTTAATCAATTTTAGAATAATGCTAACAATGTGGAGGAAGTCAAGGGATCTGAAAACGTATCTAATGCACTGTATTGATAGACCGATATGGACTTCTGTAGAGCGGGCAAACACTTTATTTCAGCATCTCCATTTGGCAAAATAGGTAGTTGTATAGTTAAGAACAGTATTTTGAAAGATTCAATAGTTGGAATTGTAAGATTTTCTCTGTGATTGTCATTCTAATGGAATCCAGAAAGAACAAAACCCTGTCTCTTTCTCTGTGATGTCATTCTAATGGAATCCAGAAAGAACAAAACCCTGTCTCTTTCTCTGTGATGTCATTCTAATGGAATCCAGAAAGAACAAAACCCTGTCTATTTCTCTGTGATTGTCATTCTAATGGAATCCAGAAAGAACAAAACCCTGTCTCTTTCTCTGTGATTGTCATTCTAATGGAATCCAGAAAGAACAAAACCCTGTCTCTTTCTCTGTGATGTCATTCTAATGGAATCCAGAAAGAACAAAACCCTGTCTCTTTCTCTGTGATGTCATTCTAATGGAATCCAGAAAGAACAAAACCCTGTCTCTTTCTCTGTGATGTCATTCTAATGGAATCCAGAAAGAACAAAACCCTGTCTCTTTCTCTGTGATCATCATTCTAATGGAATCCAGAAAGAACAAAACCCTGTCTCTTTCTCTGTGATCATCATTCTAATGGAATCCAGAAAGAACAAAACCCTGTCTCTTTCTCTGTGATGTCATTCTAATGGAATCCAGAAAGAACAAAACCCTGTCTCTTTCTCTGTGATGTCATTCTAATGGAATCCAGAAAGAACAAAACCCTGTCTCTTTCTCTGTGATGTCATTCTAATGGAATCCAGAAAGAACAAAACCCTGTCCCTTTCTCTGTGATGTCATTCTAATGGAATCCAGAAAGAACAAAACCCTGTCTCTTTCTCTGTGATGTCATTCTAATGGAATCCAGAAAGAACAAAACCCTGTCTCTTTCTCTGTGATGTCATTCTAATGGAATCCAGAAAGAACAAAACCCTGTCTCTTTCTCTGTGATGTCATTCTAATGGAATCCAGAAAGAACCAAACCCTGTCTCTTTCTCTGTGATCATCATTCTAATGGAATCCAGAAAGAACAAAACCCTGTCCCTTTCTATGTGATGTCATTCTAATGGAATCCAGAAAGAACAAAACCCTGTCTCTTTCTCTGTGATGTCATTCTAATGGAATCCAGAAAGAACCAAACCCTGTCTCTTTCTCTGTGATCATCATTCTAATGGAATCCAGAAAGAACAAAACCCTGTCCCTTTCTATGTGATGTCATTCTAATGGAATCCAGAAAGAACAAAACCCTGTCTCTTTCTCTGTGATGTCATTCTAATGGAATCCAGAAAGAACAAAACCCTGTCCCTTTCTCTGTGATGTCATTCTAATGGAATCCAGAAAGAACAAAACCCTGTCTCTTTCTCTGTGATCATCATTCTAATGGAATCCAGAAAGAACAAAACCCTGTCTCTTTCTCTGTGTTGTCATTCTAATGGAATCCAGAAAGAACAAAACCCTGTCCCTTTCTCTGTGATCATCATTCTAATGGAATCCAGAAAGAACAAAACCCTGTCCCTTTCTCTGTGATGTCATTCTAATGGAATCCAGAAAGAACAAAACCCTGTCTCTTTCTCTGTGATGTCATTCTAATGGAATCCAGAAAGAACAAAACCCTGTCTCTTTCTCTGTGATGTCATTCTAATGGAATCCAGAAAGAACAAACCCTGTCTCTTTCTCTGTGATCATCATTCTAATGGAATCCAGAAAGAACAAAACCCTGTCCCTTTCTCTGTGATGTCATTCTAATGGAATCCAGAAAGAACAAAACCCTGTCTCTTTCTCTGTGATGTGATTCTAATGGAATCCAGAAAGAACAAAACCCTGTCTCTTTCTCTGTGATCATCATTCTAATGGAATCCAGAAAGAACAAAACCCTGTCCCTTTCTCTGTGATGTCATTCTAATGGAATCCAGAAAGAACAAAACCCTGTCTCTTTCTCTGTGATGTCATTCTAATGGAATCCAGAAAGAACAAAACCCTGTCTCTTTCTCTGTGATCATCATTCTAATGGAATCCAGAAAGAACAAAACCCTGTCTCTTTCTCTGTGATGTCATTCTAATGGAATCCAGAAAGAACAAAACCCTGTCTCTTTCTCTGTGATCATCATTCTAATGGAATCCAGAAAGAACAAAACCCTGTCCCTTTCTCTGTGATGTCATTCTAATGGAATCCAGAAAGAACAAAACCCTGTCCCTTTCTCTGTGATGTCATTCTAATGGAATCCAGAAAGAACAAAACCCTGTCTCTTTCTCTGTGATGTCATTCTAATGGAATCCAGAAAGAACAAAACCCTGTCTCTTTCTCTGTGATCATCATTCTAATGGAATCCAGAAAGAACAAAACCCTGTCCCTTTCTCTGTGATGTCATTCTAATGGAATCCAGAAAGAACAAAACCCTGTCTCTTTCTCTGTGATGTCATTCTAATGGAATCCAGAAAGAACAAAACCCTGTCCTTTTCTCTGTGATGTCATTCTAATGGAATCCAGAAAGAACAAAACCCTGTCCCTTTCTCTGTGATGTCATTCTAATGGAATCCAGAAAGAACAAAACCCTGTCTCTTTCTCTGTGATCATCATTCTAATGGAATCCAGATAGAACAAAACCCTGTCCCTTTCTCTGTGATGTCATTCTAATGGAATCCAGAAAGAACAAAACCCTGTCTCTTTCTCTGTGATGTCATTCTAATGGAATCCAGAAAGAACAAAACCCTGTCTCTTTCTCTGTGATGTCATTCTAATGGAATCCAGAAAGAACAAAACACTGTCTCTTTCTCTGTGATGTCATTCTAATGGAATCCAGAAAGAACAAACCCTGTCTCTTTCTCTGTGATCATCATTCTAATGGAATCCAGAAAGAACAAAACCCTGTCCCTTTCTCTGTGATGTCATTCTAATGGAATCCAGAAAGAACAAAACCCTGTCTCTTTCTCTGTGATGTCATTCTAATGGAATCCAGAAAGAACAAAACCCTGTCTCTTTCTCTATGATCATCATTCTAATGGAATCCAGAAAGAACAAAACCCTGTCCCTTTCTCTGTGATGTCATTCTAATGGAATCCAGAAAGAACAAAACCCTGTCTCTTTCTCTGTGATGTCATTCTAATGGAATCCAGAAAGAACAAAACCCTGTCTCTTTCTCTGTGATGTCATTCTAATAGAATCCAGAAAGAACAAAACCCTGTCTCTTTCTCTGTGATGTCATTCTAATGGAATCCAGAAAGAACAAAACCCTGTCTCTTTCTCTGTGATCATCATTCTAATGGAATCCAGAAAGAATAAAACCCTGTCCCTTTCTCTGTGATGTCATTCTAATGGAATCCAGAAAGAACAAAACCCTGTCCCTTTCTCTGTGATGTCATTCTAATGGAATCCAGAAAGAACAAAACCCTGTCTCTTTCTCTGTGATGTCATTCTAATGGAATCCAGAAAGAACAAAACCCTGTCTCTTTCTCTGTGATCATCATTCTAATGGAATCCAGATAGAACAAAACCCTGTCCCTTTCTCTGTGATGTCATTCTAATGGAATCCAGAAAGAACAAAACCCTGTCTCTTTCTCTGTGATCATCATTCTAATGGAATCCAGATAGAACAAAACCCTGTCCCTTTCTCTGTGATGTCATTCTAATGGAATCCAGAAAGAACAAAACCCTGTCTCTTTCTCTGTGATGTCATTCTAATGGAATCCAGAAAGAACAAAACCCTGTCTCTTTCTCTGTGATGTCATTCTAATGGAATCCAGAAAGAACAAAACACTGTCTCTTTCTCTGTGATGTCATTCTAATGGAATCCAGAAAGAACAAACCCTGTCTCTTTCTCTGTGATCATCATTCTAATGGAATCCAGAAAGAACAAAACCCTGTCCCTTTCTCTGTGATGTCATTCTAATGGAATCCAGAAAGAACAAAACCCTGTCTCTTTCTCTGTGATGTCATTCTAATGGAATCCAGAAAGAACAAAACCCTGTCTCTTTCTCTATGATCATCATTCTAATGGAATCCAGAAAGAACAAAACCCTGTCCCTTTCTCTGTGATGTCATTCTAATGGAATCCAGAAAGAACAAAACCCTGTCTCTTTCTCTGTGATGTCATTCTAATGGAATCCAGAAAGAACAAAACCCTGTCTCTTTCTCTGTGATGTCATTCTAATGGAATCCAGAAAGAACAAAACCCTGTCTCTTTCTCTGTGATGTCATTCTAATGGAATCCAGAAAGAACAAAACCCTGTCTCTTTCTCTGTGATCATCATTCTAATGGAATCCAGAAAGAATAAAACCCTGTCCCTTTCTCTGTGATGTCATTCTAATGGAATCCAGAAAGAACAAAACCCTGTCCCTTTCTCTGTGATGTCATTCTAATGGAATCCAGAAAGAACAAAACCCTGTCTCTTTCTCTGTGATGTCATTCTAATGGAATCCAGAAAGAACAAAACCCTGTCTCTTTCTCTGTGATCATCATTCTAATGGAATCCAGATAGAACAAAACCCTGTCCCTTTCTCTGTGATGTCATTCTAATGGAATCCAGAAAGAACAAAACCCTGTCCCTTTCTCTGTGATATCATTCTAATGGAATCCAGAAAGAACAAAACCCTGTCTCTTTCTCTGTGATGTCATTCTAATGGAATCCAGAAAGTGTTACGGAGCGTGAATGAGGACCCAAAAGCGAATTAACGTAAACAGAGCTTCTTTAATAACCAAACATAGGCAGGCTCAGATGGACCGGCAGATTCCGACAGGACAGGACAAGGTTGCAGCAAACATGACGATAGTCTGGTTCAGGCATGAATAACACAAACAAGAATCCGACAAGGACAGGAGCAGAAACAGAGAGAGATATAGAGGACTAATCAGAGGGAAAAAGGGAACAGGTGGGAAAAGGGGTGACGAGGTAGTTAGGAGGAGACAAGGAACAGCTGGGGGAAAGAGGGGGAGAAAAGGTAACCTAACACGACCAGCAGAGGGAGACAGGGTGAAGAGAAAGGACAGAAACAAGACACAACATGACAATACATGACAGTACCCCCCCACTCACCGAGCGCCTCCTGGCGCACTCGAGGAGGAAGCCTGGCGGCAACGGAGGAAATCATCGATCAGCGCACGGTCCAGCACGTCCCGAGAGGGAACCCAACTCCTCTCCTCAGGACCGTACCCCTCCCAATCTACTAGGTACTGATGACCACGGCCCCGAGGACGCATGTCCAAAATCCTACGGACCCTGTAGATGGGTGCGCCCTCGACAAGGATGGGGGGGGGGGGGGGGGGGAAGACGAGCGGGGGCGCGAAGAACGGGCTTGACACAGGAGACATGGAAGACCGGGTGGACGCGACGAAGATATCGCGGCAGAAGAAGTCGCACTGCGACAGGGTTAATGATTTGAGAAATACGGAACGGACCAATGAACCGCGGGGTCAACTTGCGAGAAGCGGTCTTAAGGGGAAGGTTCTGAGTGGAGAGCCAAACTCTCTGACCGCGACAATATCTAGGACTCTTAGTTCTACGCTTATTAGCAGCTCTCACAGTCTGCGCCCTATAACGGCAAAGTGCAGACCTGACCCTCTTCCAGGTGCGCTCGCAACGTTGGACAAAAGCCTGAGCGGAGGGGACGCTGGACTCGGCGAACTGAGATGAGAACAGCGGAGGCTGGTACCCGAGGCTACTCTGAAAAGGAGATAGCCCGGTCGCAGACGAAGGAAGCGAGTTGTGGGCGTATTCTGCCCAGGGGAGCTGTTCTGACCAAGACGCAGGGTTGCGAAAAGAAAGACTGCGTAAGATGCGACCAATAGTCTGATTGGCCCGTTCTGCTTGACCGTTAGACTGGGGGTGAAAGCCGGAAGAGAGACTGACGGAAGCCCCAATCAAACGGCAAAACTCCCTCCAAAATTGAGACGTGAATTGCGGACCTCTGTCCGAAACGACGTCTGACGGAAGGCCATGAATTCTGAAAACATTCTCGATGATGATTTGTGCCGTCTCTTTAGCAGAAGGAAGCTTAGCAAGGGGAATAAAATGAGCCGCCTTAGAGAACCTGTCGACAACCGTAAGAATAACAGTCTTCCCCGCTGACGAAGGCAGTCCGGTGACAAAATCTAAGGCGATGTGAGACCACGGTCGAACGTGCTGAACATGAATCTGGAGTGACGGTGAAAAAATCAGGATATCGTCAAGGTAAACGAAAACAAAGATGTTCAGCATGTCTCTCAGGACATCATTGACTAATGCCTGAAAGACAGCTGGAGCGTTAGCGAGGCCGAAAGGAAGAACCCGGTATTCAAAGTGCCCTAACGGAGTGTTAAACGCCGTCTTCCACTCGTCCCCCTCCCTGATGCGCACGAGATGGTAAGCGTTACGAAGGTCCAACTTAGTGAAAAACCTGGCTCCCTGCAGGATCTCGAAGGCTGAAGACATAAGAGGAAGCGGATAACGATTCTTCACTGTTATGTCATTCAGCCCTCGATAATCTATGCAGGGGCGCAGGGACCCGTCCTTCTTCTTAACAAAAAAAAACCCCGCTCCGGCGGGAGAGGAGGAGGGGACTATGGTACCGGCGGCAAGAGCTACAGACAAATAATCTTCGAGAGCCTTACGTTCGGGAGCCGACAGAGAGTATAGTCTACCCCGGGGGGGAGTGGTTCCCGGAAGGAGATCAATACTACAATCATACGACCGGTGTGGAGGAAGAGAGGTGGCCCTGGACCGACTGAACACCGTGCGCAGATCGTGATATTCCTCCGGCACCCCTGTCAAATCACCAGGCTCCTCCTGTGAAGAAGAGACAGAGGAAACAGGAGGGATAGCAGACATTAAACATTTCACATGACAAGAGACGTTCCAGGAGAGGATAGAATTACTAGACCAATTAATGGAAGGATTATGACAAACTAGCCAGGGATGGCCCAAAACAACAGGTGTAAAAGGTGAACGAAAAATTAAAAAAGAAATGGTTTCGCTATGATTACCAGAAACAGTGAGGGTTAAAGGTAGCGTCTCACGCTGAATCCTGGGGAGAGGACTACCATCCAGGGCGAACAAGGCCGTGGACTCCCTTAACTGTCTGAGAGGAATGTCATGTTCCCGAGCCCAGGTCTCATCCATAAAACAGCCCTCCGCCCCAGAGTCTATTAAGGCACTGCAGGAAGCTGACGAACCGGTCCAGCGTAGATGGACCGACAAGGTAGTGCAGGATCTTGAAGGAGAGACAGGAGTAGTAGCGCTCACCAGTAGCCCTCCGCTTACTGATGAGCTCTGGCTTTTACTGGACATGAAGTGACAAAATGACCAGCAGAACCGCAATAGAGACAGAGGCGGTTGGTGATTCTCCGTTCCCTCTCCTTAGTCGAGATGCGGATACCTCCCAGCTGCATAGGCTCAGCACCCGAGCCGGCAGAGGAAGATGGTAGTGATGCGGAGAGGGGGGCAACGGAGAACGCGAGCTCCTTTCCACGAGCTCGGTGACGAAGATCAACCCGTCGCTCAATGCGAATAGCGAGTTCAATCAAGGAATCCACGCTGGAAGGAACCTCCCGGGAGAGAATCTCATCCTTTACCTCTGCGCGGAGACCCTCCAGAAAACGAGCGAGCAAAGCCGACTCGTTCCAGCCACTGGAGGCAGCAAGAGTGCGAAACTCAATAGAGTAGTCTGTTATGGATCGATTACCTTGACATAGGGAAGACAGGGCCCTGGAAGCCTCCTCCCCAAAAACAGATCGATCAAAAACCCGTATCATCTCCTCCTTAAAGTCCTGATACTGGTTAGTACACTCAGCCCTTGCCTCCCAGATTGCCGTGCCCCACTCACGAGCCCGTCCAGTAAGGAGAGATATGACGTAGGCGACACGAGCAGTGCTCCTGGAGTAAGTGTTGGGCTGGAGAGAAAACACAATATCACACTGGGTGAGGAACGAGCGGCATTCAGTGGGCTCCCCAGAGTAACACGGCGGGTTATTGATTCTGGGCTCCGGAGATTCGAAAGCCCTGGAAGTGGCCGGTGGATCGAGGCGGAGATGGTGAACCTGTTCTGTGAGGTTGGAGACTTGGGTGGCCAGGGTCTCAACGGCATGTCGAGCAGCAGACAATTCCTGCTCGTGTCTGCCTAGCATCGCTCCCTGGATCTCGACGGCTGAGTGGAGAGGATCCGAAGTCGCTGGGTCCATTCTTGGTCGGATTCTTCTGTTACGGAGCGTGAATGAGGACCCAAAAGCGAATTAACGTAAACAGAGCTTCTTTAATAACCAAACATAGGCAGGCTCAGATGGACCGGCAGATTCCGACAGGACAGGACAAGGTTGCAGCAAACATGACGATAGTCTGGTTCAGGCATGAATAACACAAACAAGAATCCGACAAGGACAGGAGCAGAAACAGAGAGAGATATAGAGGACTAATCAGAGGGAAAAAGGGAACAGGTGGGAAAAGGGGTGACGAGGTAGTTAGGAGGAGACAAGGAACAGCTGGGGGAAAGAGGGGGAGAAAAGGTAACCTAACACGACCAGCAGAGGGAGACAGGGTGAAGAGAAAGGACAGAAACAAGACACAACATGACAATACATGACAGAAAGAACAAAACCCTGTCTCTTTCTCTGTGATCATCATTCCAATGGAATCCAGATAGAACAAAACCCTGTCTCTTTCTCTGTGATGTCATTCTAATGGAATCCAGAAAGAACAAAACCCTGTCTCTTTCTCTGTGATGTCATTCTAATGGAATCCAGAAAGAACAAAACCCTGTCTCTTTCTCTGTGATCATCATTCTAATGGAATCCAGAAAGAATAAAACCCTGTCCCTTTCTCTGTGATGTCATTCTAATGGAATCCAGAAAGAACAAAACCCTGTCCCTTTCTCTGTGATGTCATTCTAATGGAATCCAGAAAGAACAAAACCCTGTCTCTTTCTCTGTGATGTCATTCTAATGGAATCCAGAAAGAACAAAACCCTGTCTCTTTCTCTGTGATCATCATTCTAATGGAATCCAGATAGAACAAAACCCTGTCCCTTTCTCTGTGATGTCATTCTAATGGAATCCAGAAAGAACAAAACCCTGTCCCTTTCTCTGTGATATCATTCTAATGGAATCCAGAAAGAACAAAACCCTGTCTCTTTCTCTGTGATGTCATTCTAATGGAATCCAGAAAGAACAAAACCCTGTCTCTTTCTCTGTGATCATCATTCCAATGGAATCCAGATAGAACAAAACCCTGTCTCTTTCTCTGTGATGTCATTCTAATGGAATCCAGAAAGAACAAAACCCTGTCTCTTTCTCTGTGATCATCATTCTAATGGAATCCAGAAAGAACAAAACCCTGTCTCTTTCTCTGTGATGTCATTCTAATGGAATCCAGAAAGAACAAAACCCTGTCTCTTTCTCTGTGATCATCATTCTAATGGAATCCAGAAAGAACAAAACCCTGTCCCTTTCTCTGTGATGTCATTCTAATGGAATCCAGAAAGAACAAAACCCTGTCTCTTTCTCTGTGATGTCATTCTAATGGAATCCAGAAAGAACAAAACCCTGTCTCTTTCTCTGTGATGCCATTCTAATGGAATCCAGAAAGAACAAAACCCTGTCCCTTTCTCTGTGATGTCATTCTAATGGAATCCAGAAAGAACAAAACCCTGTCTCTTTCTCTGTGATGTCATTCTAATGGAATCCAGAAAGAACAAAACCCTGTCTCTTTCTCTGTGATGTCATTCTAATGGAATCCAGAAAGAACAAAACCCTGTCTCTTTCTCTGTGATCATCATTCTAATGGAATCCAGAAAGAACAAAACCCTGTCCCTTTCTCTGTGATGTCATTCTAATGGAATCCAGAAAGAACAAAACCCTGTCTCTTTCTCTGTGATGTCATTCTAATGGAATCCAGAAAGAACAAAACCCTGTCTCTTTCTCTGTGATCATCATTCTAATGGAATCCAGAAAGAACAAAACCCTGTCCCTTTCTCTGTGATGTCATTCTAATGGAATCCAGAAAGAACAAAACCCTGTCTCTTTCTCTGTGATGTCATTCTAATGGAATCCAGAAAGAACAAAACCCTGTCTCTTTCTCTGTGATCATCATTCTAATGGAATCCAGAAAGAACAAAACCCTGTCTCTTTCTCTGTGATGTCATTCTAATGGAATCCAGAAAGAACAAAACCCTGTCTCTTTCTCTGTGATCATCATTCTAATGGAATCCAGAAAGAACAAAACCCTGTCCCTTTCCCTGTGATGTCATTCTAATGGAATCCAGAAAGAACAAAACCCTTTCCCTTTCTCTGTGATGTCATTCTAATGGAATCCAGAAAGAACAAAACCCTGTCTCTTTCTCTGTGATGTCATTCTAATGGAATCCAGAAAGAACAAAACCCTGTCTCTTTCTCTGTGATCATCATTCTAATGGAATCCAGAAAGAACAAAACCCTGTCCCTTTCTCTGTGATGTCATTCTAATGGAATCCAGAAAGAACAAAACCCTGTATCTTTCTCTGTGATATCATTCTAATGGAATCCAGAAAGAACAAAACCCTGTCCCTTTCTCTGTGATGTCATTCTAATGGAATCCAGAAAGAACAAAACCCTGTCTCTTTCTCTGTGATCATCATTCTAATGGAATCCAGAAAGAACAAAACCCTGTCTCTTTCTCTGTGTTGTCATTCTAATGGAATCCAGAAAGAACAAAACCCTGTCCCTTTCTCTGTGATGTCATTCTAATGGAATCCAGAAAGAACAAAACCCTGTCCCTTTCTCTGTGATGTCATTCTAATGGAATCCAGAAAGAACAAAACCCTGTCTCTTTCTCTGTGATCATCATTCTAATGGAATCCAGAAAGAACAAAACCCTGTCCCTTTCTCTGTGATGTCATTCTAATGGAATCCAGAAAGAACAAAACCCTGTCTCTTTCTCTGTGATGTCATTCTAATGGAATCCAGAAAGAACAAAACCCTGTCTCTTTCTCTGTGATGTCATTCTAATGGAATCCAGAAAGAACAAACCCTGTCTCTTTCTCTGTGATCATCATTCTAATGGAATCCAGAAAGAACAAAACCCTGTCCCTTTCTCTGTGATGTCATTCTAATGGAATCCAGAAAGAACAAAACCCTGTCTCTTTCTCTGTGATGTCATTCTAATGGAATCCAGAAAGAACAAAACCCTGTCTCTTTCTCTGTGATCATCATTCTAATGGAATCCAGAAAGAACAAAACCCTGTCCCTTTCTCTGTGATGTCATTCTAATGGAATCCAGAAAGAACAAAACCCTGTCTCTTTCTCTGTGATGTCATTCTAATGGAATCCAGAAAGAACAAAACCCTGTCTCTTTCTCTGTGATCATCATTCTAATGGAATCCAGAAAGAACAAAACCCTGTCTCTTTCTCTGTGATGTCATTCTAATGGAATCCAGAAAGAACAAAACCCTGTCTCTTTCTCTGTGATCATCATTCTAATGGAATCCAGAAAGAACAAAACCCTGTCCCTTTCTCTGTGATGTCATTCTAATGGAATCCAGAAAGAACAAAACCCTGTCCCTTTCTCTGTGATGTCATTCTAATGGAATCCAGAAAGAACAAAACCCTGTCTCTTTCTCTGTGATGTCATTCTAATGGAATCCAGAAAGAACAAAACCCTGTCTCTTTCTCTGTGATCATCATTCTAATGGAATCCAGAAAGAACAAAACCCTGTCCCTTTCTCTGTGATGTCATTCTAATGGAATCCAGAAAGAACAAAACCCTGTCTCTTTCTCTGTGATGTCATTCTAATGGAATCCAGAAAGAACAAAACCCTGTCCTTTTCTCTGTGATGTCATTCTAATGGAATCCAGATAGAACAAAACCCTGTCCCTTTCTCTGTGATGTCATTCTAATGGAATCCAGAAAGAACAAAACCCTGTCTCTTTCTCTGTGATCATCATTCTAATGGAATCCAGATAGAACAAAACCCTGTCCCTTTCTCTGTGATGTCATTCTAATGGAATCCAGAAAGAACAAAACCCTGTCTCTTTCTCTGTGATGTCATTCTAATGGAATCCAGAAAGAACAAAACCCTGTCTCTTTCTCTGTGATGTCATTCTAATGGAATCCAGAAAGAACAAAACACTGTCTCTTTCTCTGTGATGTCATTCTAATGGAATCCAGAAAGAAAAAAACCCTGTCTCTTTCTCTGTGATGTCATTCTAATGGAATCCAGAAAGAACAAAACCCTGTCTCTTTCTCTGTGATGTCATTCTAATGGAATCCAGAAAGAACAAAACCCTGTCTATTTCTCTGTGATGTCATTCTAATGGAATCCAGAAAGAACAAACCCTGTCTCTTTCTCTGTGATCATCATTCTAATGGAATCCAGAAAGAACAAAACCCTGTCCCTTTCTCTGTGATGTCATTCTAATGGAATCCAGAAAGAACAAAACCCTGTCTCTTTCTCTGTGATGTCATTCTAATGGAATCCAGAAAGAACAAAACCCTGTCTCTTTCTCTATGATCATCATTCTAATGGAATCCAGAAAGAACAAAACCCTGTCCCTTTCTCTGTGATGTCATTCTAATGGAATCCAGAAATAACAAAACCCTGTCTCTTTCTCTGTGATGTCATTCTAATGGAATCCAGAAAGAACAAAACCCTGTCTCTTTCTCTGTGATGTCATTCTAATGGAATCCAGAAAGAACAAAACCCTGTCTCTTTCTCTGTGATGTCATTCTAATGGAATCCAGAAAGAACAAAACCCTGTCTCTTTCTCTGTGATCATCATTCTAATGGAATCCAGAAAGAATAAAACCCTGTCCCTTTCTCTGTGATGTCATTCTAATGGAATCCAGAAAGAACAAAACCCTGTCCCTTTCTCTGTGATGTCATTCTAATGGAATCCAGAAAGAACAAAACCCTGTCTCTTTCTCTGTGATGTCATTCTAATGGAATCCAGATAGAACAAAACCCTGTCCCTTTCTCTGTGATGTCATTCTAATGGAATCCAGAAAGAACAAAACCCTGTCCCTTTCTCTGTGATATCATTCTAATGGAATCCAGAAAGAACAAAACCCTGTCTCTTTCTCTGTGATCATCATTCTAATGGAATCCAGATAGAACAAAACCCTGTCCCTTTCTCTGTGATGTCATTCTAATGGAATCCAGAAAGAACAAAACCCTGTCCCTTTCTCTGTGATATCATTCTAATGGAATCCAGAAAGAACAAAACCCTGTCTCTTTCTCTGTGATGTCATTCTATTGGAATCCAGAAAGAACAAAACCCTGTCTCTTTCTCTGTGATCATCATTCCAATGGAATCCAGATAGAACAAAACCCTGTCTCTTTCTCTGTGATGTCATTCTAATGGAATCCAGAAAGAACAAAACCCTGTCTCTTTCTCTGTGATCATCATTCTAATGGAATCCAGAAAGAACAAAACCCTGTCTCTTTCTCTGTGATGTCATTCTAATGGAATCCAGAAAGAACAAAACCCTGTCTCTTTCTCTGTGATCATCATTCTAATGGAATCCAGAAAGAACAAAACCCTGTCCCTTTCTCTGTGATGTCATTCTAATGGAATCCAGAAAGAACAAAACCCTGTCTCTTTCTCTGTGATGTCATTCTAATGGAATCCAGAAAGAACAAAACCCTGTCTCTTTCTCTGTGATGCCATTCTAATGGAATCCAGAAAGAACAAAACCCTGTCCCTTTCTCTGTGATGTCATTCTAATGGAATCCAGAAAGAACAAAACCCTGTCTCTTTCTCTGTGATGTCATTCTAATGGAATCCAGAAAGAACAAAACCCTGTCTCTTTCTCTGTGATGTGATTCTAATGGAATCCAGAAAGAACAAAACCCTGTCTCTTTCTCTGTGATCATCATTCTAATGGAATCCAGAAAGAACAAAACCCTGTCCCTTTCTCTGTGATGTCATTCTAATGGAATCCAGAAAGAACAAAACCCTGTCTCTTTCTCTGTGATGTCATTCTAATGGAATCCAGAAAGAACAAAACCCTGTCTCTTTCTCTGTGATCATCATTCTAATGGAATCCAGAAAGAACAAAACCCTGTCCCTTTCTCTGTGATGTCATTCTAATGGAATCCAGAAAGAACAAAACCCTGTCTCTTTCTCTGTGATGTCATTCTAATGGAATCCAGAAAGAACAAAACCCTGTCTCTTTCTCTGTGATCATCATTCTAATGGAATCCAGAAAGAACAAAACCCTGTCTCTTTCTCTGTGATGTCATTCTAATGGAATCCAGAAAGAACAAAACCCTGTCTCTTTCTCTGTGATCATCATTCTAATGGAATCCAGAAAGAACAAAACCCTGTCCCTTTCCCTGTGATGTCATTCTAATGGAATCCAGAAAGAACAAAACCCTTTCCCTTTCTCTGTGATGTCATTCTAATGGAATCCAGAAAGAACAAAACCCTGTCTCTTTCTCTGTGATGTCATTCTAATGGAATCCAGAAAGAACAAAACCCTGTCTCTTTCTCTGTGATCATCATTCTAATGGAATCCAGAAAGAACAAAACCCTGTCCCTTTCTCTGTGATGTCATTCTAATGGAATCCAGAAAGAACAAAACCCTGTCTCTTTCTCTGTGATATCATTCTAATGGAATCCAGAAAGAACAAAACCCTGTCCCTTTCTCTGTGATGTCATTCTAATGGAATCCAGATAGAACAAAACCCTGTCCCTTTCTCTGTGATGTCATTCTAATGGAATCCAGAAAGAACAAAATCCTGTCTCTTTCTCTGTGATCATCATTCTAATGGAATCCAGATAGAACAAAACCCTGTCCCTTTCTCTGTGATGTCATTCTAATGGAATCCAGAAAGAACAAAACCCTGTCTCTTTCTCTGTGATGTCATTCTAATGGAATCCAGAAAGAACAAAACCCTGTCCTCAAACATTTACATCAAAAGGTGCAAAGTTATGGGCAAAGACACAAAACTAAATCTTTTTCTTGATCAAATAACATGGAAAACAACTACTTTTTGTGTAGTATTAATTTACCATCCTTAAAAAGCACTTAATGTAAATGTACATTATTGTATTGTCTATATAGGCTGGTCATCTGGGTTTGTACCTGTAAACTTTCCAAATCAAATCAAAGTCTAATAAAATTGTATTTGTCACATACACATGGTTAGCAGATGTTAATGCGAGCGTAGCAAAATGCTTCCATCACCATTAATAAGAAAAACATTGCACAATACAGCAATTGAGTGCATTGGAGGCATGAAGTGGTATGTGATGATGTGGCTCATTTGGT
Source organism: Oncorhynchus clarkii lewisi (assembly GCF_045791955.1). Classification (NCBI taxonomy): domain Eukaryota; kingdom Metazoa; phylum Chordata; class Actinopteri; order Salmoniformes; family Salmonidae; genus Oncorhynchus; species Oncorhynchus clarkii. The sequence continues at coordinate 39,389,271 of NC_092173.1, read as the reverse complement.
AGAACATGGCACTTGCAAAGCTAGGGTCGTGGGTTTGATTCCCACGATGGACCAGTATGAAAAAGTACGAAAATATATGCCTTCACTACTGTAAGTTGCTCTGGATAAGAACATCCACTGTACTAAAATGGATAAGGATGTAATAGACCATTTCAGTTTTATATTCCTGTATTAGAGGACCTATATAGACGTCTGTAGCACTGGGCAATACCCTCGGCAAAACCAGCACCCCCATCCCAAAATACTCCCCACCGCTATGGATTTTACATCCAATATGGCACAGCTGTCTTCACCAGCATAACAAATGAGACACCAAAATATTCTGGACATTTCTCCACGAACACGTTTTTTTTTCCTGCACTTGGGCTGTTGTTGCATCACAACAGCTGGTCATCACTTGACTGTCATTCAGAAAATGTCTTCCTGGATCAGATGTTGATGTGTGAAAATATATCACAGCTGAACTAATCAGTGTGTGTAGAAATCTTAAAGAGACCGCACGTATGTAAAGTGTGAATACGATTGGTGCAATATCCGCTGATGCGATCACACTTGGGTTTCCCTTCTGAACTGGCTCCACTTTATTAAACCGCACAACCTGGAAACATAAATTATTACTTAGCAATGGCTATGAAAGAGAAATGGCTGCCCCGGGGGCAGTTGACTACTTTAATGACCTTTTGTGCTTGAAGTATGCCCTTATGGCCGCAAGTGATATTGACCCAAACTAATATTTCAACTAAACTTTTAATAAAACAAATGTTAACTGCCCTGTTGGCAGATTTGAGACCTAACTTGCTAGCTATTTCTATTTATAATTCAACAGTACTAGGAGGTAGCTTTCTGCTCAGCTAAGCTACATTTGATGTTTTTGTCCCACAGGGAAACATAACAGTCCATTACATTTTGTAAGTTTATATAGCTTATTCAACTTAACATTTCAATAAAGCAAATGTTAGCTGACTTACTTGTATATTTGACACCTAGCTGGGTAGCTAGCTATATCTATTTATTAATTCAGCATGAGCAGCTGAGGTTGCTAAATGCTTAGCTAGCTAGCTTGCTCTGACCTTTTAGAAACCAATTGGATTTGTTCTGCCCTAAATCAATCAGATTATTTCTGCTCTTAGAACAGAGTTCTATCTCCCCTCCCTCTCTCCCCATCTCTGCTCCTCTCCTTATCCTGTCATCTCATTTCTCTCTCCTCTCCTCTCCCCTCCCTTTCTCTTCTCCCTCCCTCCCCTCCTGTTCTCTTCTCCCTTTCTCTTCTCCCTTTCTCCCCTCCCTTTCTCTTCTCCCTCCCTCCCCTCCTGTTCTCTTCTCCCTTTCTCTTCTCCCTTTCTCCCCTCCCTTTCTCTTCTCCCTCTCTCCCCTCCTGTTCTCTTCTCCCTTTCTCCCCTCCCTTTCTCCCCTCCCTTTCTCTTCTCCCTTTCTCCCCTCCCTTTCTCTTATCCCTTTCTCTTCTCCCTTTCTCCCCTCCTGTTCTCTTCTCCCTCTCTCCCCTCCTGTTCTCTTCTCCCTTTCTCCCCTCCCTTTCTCCCCTCCCTTTCTCTTCTCCCTTTCTCCCCTCCCTTTCTCTTCTCCCTTTCTCTTCTCCCTTTCTCCCCTCCCTTTCTCTTCTCCCTCTCTCCCCTCCTGTTCTCTTCTCCCTCCCTCCCCTCCTGTTCTCTTCTCCCTCTCTCCCCTCCTGTTCTCTTCTCCCTCCCTCCCCTCCTGTTCTCTTCTCCCTCTCTCCCCTCCTGTTCTCTTCTCCCTCCCTCCCCTCCTGTTCTCTTCTCCCTCTCCTGCCTCCCTGTGTTCCGTCTACCCCCCCCCCCTCTCCTCCTCTCCCTGCACCTGTCACAACTTTCACACACTCTCAGGAACTCAGTGTGGAAAATTGTCAGCCTGCACCCTGCCCTGCCTCTGACAGTCAACAACCGTGTGTGTGTGTGTGTGTGATTTTGAAGTGTGTCGACAGAATTTACAGGAGTGCTACAAGAGCACAAGTCAGGAGTAATGTGTGTGTGTGTGTGTGTGTGTGTGTGTGTGTGTGTGTGTGTGTGTGTGTGTGTGTGTGTGTGTGTGTGTGTGTGTGTGTGTGTGTGTGTGTGTGTGTGTTGAACTATTATTGTGGGGACCAGATGTACCCACAAGAATAGTAAACTAACAATACTATGACCAACTGGGGACATTTCGTTAGTCCCGGGGACATTTTGTTATTCAAATGCTATTTTTATGGGGTTACGGTTAAAATTAGGGTTAGAATTAGGTTCAGGGTTAGGAGCTAGGGTTAGGGTTAGGAACTAGGGTTAGGATTAGGGTTAGGAGCTAGGTTTAGGGTTAGGAGCTAGGGTTAGGTTTAGGGTTAGGAGCTAGGGTTAGGTTTAGGGTTAGGAGCTAGGGTTAGGTTTAAGGTTAGGAGCTAGGGTTAGGTTTAGGGTTAGGTTTAGGGTTATGAGCTAGGGTTAGGGTTAGGAACTAGGGTTAGGTTTAGGGTTGGGAGCTAGGGTTAGGTTTAGGGTTAGGAGCTAGGGTTAGGTTTAGGGTTAGGAGCTAGGGTTAGGGTTAGGAGCTAGGGTTAAGGTTAGGAGCTAGGGTTAGGGTTAGGGTTAGGAGCTAGGGTTAGGGTTAAGGTTAGGAGCTAGGGTTAGGGTTAGGAGCTAGGGTTAGGAGCTAGGGTTAGGTTTAGGGTTAGGAGCTAGGGTTAGGATTAGGAGCTAGGGTTAGGGTTAGGAGCTAGGGTTAGGATTAGGGTTAGGTTCAGGGTTAGGAGCTAGGTTTAGGGTTAGGAGCTAGGGTTAGGGTTAGGAGCTAGGGTTAGGAGCTAGGGTTAGGGTTAGGAGCTAGGGTTAGGTTCAGGGTTAGGAGCTAGGGTTAGGATTAGGGATAGGAGCTAGGGTTAGGTTCAGGGTTAGCAGCTAGGGTTAGGCTTAGGGTTAGGACCTAGGGTTAGGGTTAGGAGCTAGGGTTAGGATTAGGGTTAGGAGCTAGGGTTAGGTTCAGGGTTAGGAGCTAGGGTTAGGAGCTAGGGTTAGGTTTATGAGCTAGGGTTAGGTTTAGGGTTAGGAGCTAGTGTTAGGTTTAGGGTTAGGTTTAGGGTTAGGAGCTAGGGTTAGGGTTAGGAGCTAGGGTTAGGTTTAGGGTTGGGAGCTAGGGTTAAGTTTAGGGTCAGGAGCTAGGGTTAGGGTTAGGAGCTAGGTTTAGGTTTAGGGTTAGGAGCTAGGGTTAGTAGTTAGGGTTAGGAGCTAGGGTTAGGTTCAGGGCTAGGAGCTAGGGTTAGGGTTAGGAGCTAGGGTTACGGTTAGGAGCTAGGGTTAGGGTTGGGGTTAGGAGCTAGGGTTAGGGTTAGGAGCTAGGGTTAGGGTTAGGAGCCAGTGTTAGGAGCTAGGGTTAGGGTTAGGGTTAGGGTTAGGAGCTAGGGTTAGGATTAGGAGGTAGGGTTAAGGTTAAAAGCTAGGGTTAGGAGCTAGGGTTAGGGTCAGGAGCTAGGGTTAGGAGCTAGGGTTAGGTTTAGGAAAAATAGGATTTTGAATGGGATTGCGTGTCAATTGTGTGTCCACAAAGGTTTAGTTATACAATCCTGTGTGTGCGTGCGCTCAAACAATTATTGTAAACAGATAGCTTGTAACGGCTTTCTTCGGTAGAAGGAGAGTCGGACCAAAATGCTGCGTGTAGATTGCGATCCATGTTTATTAAACTGAAGCAACATGAATCTAAATACAAACACTACAAAACAATAAACGTAACGAAAACCGAAACAGCCTAATACTCGTGCACATAAACACAGAATACGGACACTAAGGACAATCACCCACGAAACACCCAAAGAATATGGCTGCCTAAATATGGTTCCCAATCAGACACAACGATAAACACCTGCCTCTGATTGAGAACCACTTCAGACAGCCATTCACTAGAACTAGAACAGACTTAACTAGAACACCCCACTAGCTACAATCCCAACACACCACATACAAAAACCCATGCCACACCCTGGCCTGACCAAATAAATGAAAATAAACACAAAATACTTAGACCAGGATGTGACATAGCTAAAAAGCAAAGCTGATCATACGTCTGTTTTTAAAACCTCGATGGGATCGGTGTCCCTTTACCGGGACGGTTGAGCTAACGTGATTAGCATGACGTTGTAAGTAACAGCAAACTTTCCAGGACATTGACAATGTCTTATACGGACAGAAAGCTTATATTTTTGTTTGTCTAACTGCACTGTCCACTTTACAGTAGCTATTACATTGGACAAATATATTGCTGATCTGAGCGTAGGCATATCGTTCTATGTTAGGGTTAGGGTTACATCTGAGCGTAGCCATATCATCCTATGTTAGGGTTAGGGTTAGGGTTACATCTGAGCGTAGCCATATCATCCTATGTTAGGGTTAGGGTTAGGGTTACATCTGAGCGTAGCCATATCATCCTATGTTAGGGTTAGGGTTAGGGTTACATCTGAGCGTAGCCATATCATCCTATGTTAGGGTTAGGGTTACATCTGAGCGTAGCCATATCATCCTATGTTAGGGTTAGGGTTAGGGTTACATCTGAGCGTAGCCATATCATCCTATGTTTAGTAATTCCCAGGCTGACGGGTTATAAATACTCTTCCTCAGACACTGACTGGGACATTGTGATTGGCTGAGAGGCTAGTGTGTGTTTTTGTGTGTATCTGCTTTCAAAATTAGCGTGAAGCTGGCAGTCATGCTCTCACTCATCAGTGAGATCACACCTCCAGGGTTTGCTTTTGTGTGTGTGTGTGTGTGTGTGTGTGTGTTTGTTTGTGTGTGTATGGTGAGAGAGAACGAGAGCGAGAGAGACATGACATCACAGTTCGAGTTGCACACATCAAATCAAATTTTATTGGTCGCATACACATATTTAGCAGATGTTATTGCGGGTGTAGCAAAATGCTTGTGTTCCTAGCTCCAATAGTGCAGAAGTATCTAACAATTCACAATAATACACACGAATCTAAAAGTAAAAGAATGGAATTATAAATATTAGGATGAGCAATGTCGGAGTGGCATCGACTGGAATACATTCAATTGACCAGTGTTCCGTTATTGAAGTGACCATCGATTGCAAGGTAAAAATAGACCATGTGACTTCATGTATCTTGTTTAACCTTGAGTTTTGTTTCCTGCAGATGCCTGACAGCAGAACTCAAAACCGTCCACGTGTTATTGCCAGAAACAAAACAAGTAGTCAATACCAGCAGCATTAGACATCTTTAGTACAGGTCCGATGTCAAGCTAGATGTAACATGGTAAACATATATTCCGGGAAACTCCAATTAGTATGAAATGTTACGTTTCGTATGGTATGTATTAATTAGTTGATGTCCATCATCCAACATATTATAGGAATTGCAATTTGAAACATATTAGCTCATCATCAAGCTGGAGGCCCTGGGTCTCAACCCCGCCCTGTGGAATTGGGTCCTGGACTTTCTGATGGACCGCCACCAGCCTACAAGGAGGAGGTGAGGGCGCTTGGAGTGTGGTGCCAGGAAAACAACCTCTCCCTCAACGTCAACAAAACTAAGGAGATGATTGTGGAATTCAGGAAACAGCAGAGGGAGCATCCCCCTATCCACATCGAAGGGACAGCAGTAGAGAAGGTGGAAAGTTTTAAGTTGGTGTACACATCATTGACAAACTGAAATCGGCCACCCACACAGACAGTTTTTATTTTTTTTATTTAGCCTTTATTTAACCAGGTAGGCCAGTTGATAAGTTCTCATTTACAACTGCGACCTGGCCAAGATAAAGCAAAGAAGTGCAACAAAACAACAACACAGAGTCACACATAACCAAATGTACAGTCAATAACACAATAGAAAAATCTATGTACAGTGTGTGGAAATGTAGAAGAGAAGTGAGGTAAGGCAATAAACAGCCCAAAGAGGCAAAATAATTACAATTTAACATTATCACTGGAGTGATAGACGTGCAGATGATGATGTGCAAGTAGAGATACCGGGGTGCAAAAGAGCAAGAAGATAAATAGCAATATGGGGATGAGGTAGTTGGGTGTGCTATTTACAGATTGTCTCTGTTCAGGTACAGTGATAGGTAAGCTGCTCTGACGGCTGATGCTTAAAGTTAGAGAAGGAGTTAAAAGACTCCAGCTTCAGTGATTTTTTTCAATTCGTTCCAGTCATTGGCAGCAGAGAACTGTAAGGAAAGGCGGCCAAAGGAAGTGTTGGCTTTGGGGATGACATAGTGAAATATACCTGCTGGAGTGCATGCTACGGGTGGGTGTTGCTATGGTGACCAGTGAGCTGAGATAGGGCGGGGCTTTACCTAGCAAAGATTTATAGATGACCTGGAGCCAGTGGGTTTGGCGACGAATATTGCAAGTTGCAAGTTCAAATCCCCGAGCTGACAAGGTACAAATCTGTCATTCTGCCCCTGAACAGGCAGTTAACCCACTGTTCCTAGGCCATCATTGAAAATAAGAATTTGTTCTTAACTGACTTGCCTAGTTAAATAAAGGTTAAAAAAAAATAAAAAAAAAATAATAATATGTGGCGAGGGCCAGCCAACGAGAGCATACAGGTCGCAATGGTTGGAAGTATATGGGGCTTTGGTGACAAAAAGGATGGCACTGTGATAGAATACATCCAATTTGCTGAGTAGAGTGTTGGAGGCAACTTTGTAAATGACATCGCTGAAGTCAAGGATCGGTACGATAGTCCGTTTTACGAGGGTATGTTTGGCAGCATGGGTGAAGGAGGTTTTGTTGCAAAATAGGAAGCCGATTCTAGATTTAATTTTGGATTGGAGATGCTTAATGTGAGTCTGGAAGGAGAGTTTACAGTCTAACCAGACACCTAGGTATTTGTAGTTGTCCACATATTCTAAGTCAGAACCGTCCAGAGTAGTGATGCTAGTTGGGCGGGCGGGTGCGGGCAGAAATCGGTTGAAGAGCATGCATTTGGTTTTAATAGCATTTAAAAGCAGTTGGAGGCCATGGAAGGAGTGTTGTATGGCATTGAAGCTCTTTTGGAGGTTTGTTAACACAGTGTCCAAAGAAGTGCCAGATGTATACAGAATGGTGTCGTCTGCGTAGAGGTGGATCAGAGAATCATCAGCAGCAAGAGAAAAGAGTTGGCCCGAGAATTGAACCTTGTGGTACCCCCATAGAGGCTGCCAGAGGTCTGGACAACAGGCCCTCCGATTTGACACACTGAACTCTGTCTGAGAAGTAGTTGGTGAACCAGTTGGTGAACCAGGCGAGGCAGTCATTTGAGAAACCAAGGCTATTGTGTCTGCCGATAAGAATGCGGTGATTGACAGCGTCTTGGCCAGGTCGATGAAGGCGGCTGCACAGTACTGTCTCTTATCAATGGAGGTTATGATATCGTTTAGGACCTTGAGCTGGGCCAAGGTGCACCCATGACCAGCTCGGAATCCAGATTGCATAGTGGAGAAGGTATGGTGGGATTTGAAATGGTTGGTGATCTGTTTGTTAACGTGGCTTTCGAAGATTTTAGAAAGGCAGGGCAGGATGGATATAGTTCTATAACAGTTTGGGTCTAGAGTGTCTCCCCCTTTGAAGAGGGGGTTGACCATGGCAGCTTTCCAATCTTTGGGATTCTCAGACAATATGAAAGAGAGGTTGAACAGGCTAGTAATAAGGGTTATAACAATTTCAGCAGTTCATTTTAGAAAGAGAGGGTTAGGGTTAGGGTTGTCTAGCCCAGCTGATTTGTAGGGATCCAGATTTTGCAGCTCTTTCAGAACATCAGCTGTCTGGATTTAGACAGAGGGAGAATTAAAGGGAGCATACTTAAATTGACACAGGACACCGGATAAGACAGGAGAAATACTCCAGATATAACAGACTGTCCCTAGCCCCCCGACACATAAACTATTGCAGCATAAATACTGGAGGCTGAGACAGGAGGGGTCAGGAGACACTGTGGCCCTGTCCGACGATACCCCCAGACAGGGCTAAAGAGGCAGGATATAACCCCACCCACTTTGCAAGAGCACAGCCCCCACACCACTAGAGGGATATCTTCAACCACCAACTTACCATCCTGAGACAAGGCTGAGTATAGCCCACAAAGATCTCCCCCACGGCATGAACCTGAGGGGGGAGCCAACATGGACAGGAAGA
>NC_092173.1:39331147-39376147 GCF_045791955.1 Oncorhynchus clarkii lewisi | reverse complement strand
AGTTTATCAAAATTGGATTTGTTTTCTAATTCTTTTAACATCTGTGTAAAATGAGGGAAATATGTCTCTAATATGGTCAAACATTTGGCAGGAGGTTAGGAAGTGGAGCTCAGTTTCCACCTCATTTTGTGGGCAGTGTGCACATAGCCTGTCTTCCCTTGAGAGCCGGGTCTGTCTACGGCGGCCTTCTCAATAGCAAGGCTATGTATTCTCTGTTTAGTTCAAAAAGCATTCTAGTTTGCTTTGTTTTTGGTAAATTCTTTCCAATGTGTCAAGTAATTATCTTTTTGTTTTCTCATAATTTGGTTGGGTCTAATTGTGTTGCTGTCCTGGGACTCTGTGGGGTGTGTTTCTGTTTGTGAACAGAGCCCCAGGACCAGCTTGCCTAGGGGACTCTTCTCCAGGTTCATCTTTCTGTAGGTGATGGCTTTGTATTGGACGATTTGGGAATCGCTTTCTTCTAGATGGTTGTAGAATTTAACGGCTCTTTTCTGGATTTTGATAACTACGGGTTATCGACCTAATTCTGCTCTGCATGCATTATTTGGTGTTTTACGTTGTACACAGAGGATTTTTTTGCAGAATTCTGCATGCAGAGTCTCAATTTGGTGTTTGTCCAATTTTGTGAAATCTTGGTTGGTGAGTGGACCCCAGACTTCACAACCTCATAACTGAGTCAAGTATTTTTTAGCCAGATCCTAATTGGTATGTCAAATTGTATTTTCCCTTTGATGACATAGAAGGCCCTACTTGCCTTGTCTCTCAGATCGTTCCTAGGTTTGTGGAAGTTATCTGTGGAGCTGATGTTTAGGCCGAGGTATGAATAGTTTTTTGTGTGCTCTAGGGCAACGGTGCCTATTTGGAATTTGCATTTGTGGTTCTGGCAACTGGACCTTTTTTGGAACACCATTATTTTTGTCTTACGGAGATTTACTGTCAGGGCCCAGGTATGACAGAATCTGAGCAGAAGATCTAGGTGCTGCTGTAGGCCCTCCTTGATTGGGGACAGAAGCACCAAGTAATCAATAAACACTAGATATTGGACTTCAGAATCTAGTAGGATGAGGCCGGGGGCTGCAGACTGTTCCTGTGCCCTCGCCAATTTGTTTATTTATATGTATATATATTTATTTTGAAATGGGTGGGGCTTAAGCTGCATCCCTGTCTCACCCATGGCCCCGTGGAAAGAAATGTGTGTTTTTTTTCCTATTTTAACCGCACACTTGTTGTTTGTGTACATAGATTTTATAATGTCATATGTTTTTCCCCCAACACCACTTTCCATCCATTTGTATAGTAGATCCGCATGCCAAATTGAGTCAAAAGCTTTTGAAATCAACAAAGCATGAGAAGACTTTGCCTTGTTTTAGTTTGTTTGTTTGTCAATTAGAGTGTGCAGGGTGAAAACATGGTGTGTCGCACAGTAATTTGGTAAAAAGCCAATTTGACATTTGAACAGTACATTCTTTTCACTAAGGAAATGCACGAGTCTGCTGTTAATGATAATGCAATTTTCCCAAGGTTGCTGTTTATGCACATCCCACGGTAGTTATTGAGAACATATTTGTCTCCAGTTTTGTTGTTTGAGGTGATCAGTCCTTGGTTCCAAATACTGGGGAAGATGCCAGAGCTAAGGATGATGTTAAAAAGTTTAAGTGTAACCAATTGGAATCTGTGGTCTGTATATTCTTTAATTTAATTTAGGATAGCATCAACACCAACATACCTTTTTGGGTTGGAGGGTTTTTATTTTGTCCTGTAGTTCAATAGATGTAATTGGAGAACCCAGTGACTTCTGGTAGTCTTTAATAGCTTTATCTAAGATTTGTATTTGACTCAAAAGTTTGGACACACCTACTACGCTAGACCTTTTTGGGTTGGAGGGTTTGTATTTTGTCCTGTAGTTCATTCAATGTAATTGAAGTATCCATTGGGTTCTGGTAGTTTCTAATAGTTGATTCTAAGATTTTGTACTTGATCATGTATGTTTTTGTTGTTTATTCTTTGTTTTAGGACCAACAAAAAATTGAGAAGTGGTGTAGCCATACATCTTCATTTTGGAAAGATAATTCTTTGTGTTGTTGTTTGTTTAGTGTTTTCCAATTTTCCCAGAGGTGGTTTGATTCTATGGATTTTTCAGTTACATTGAGCTGATTTCTGCCGGGCTGTTCCTTCTGTTTCCGTAGTGTATTTTTGTGTATCGTTTTAGTGATTCACCATAGTGAAGGCGTAGTGTATTTGTGTATTGTTTTAGTGATTCACCATAGTGAAGGCGTAGTGTATTTGTGTATTGTTAAAGTGATTCACCATAGTGAAGGCGTAGAATCAGGTTTTCTGGTCCTCTATGTTTTTGGACAGGTTTCTCAACTTCTTGATTAGGTTTTTGCATTCTTAATCAAACCATTTGTCAATGTTGTTAAACTTTCTTAGGTTTTATGCATTGACATTTTTAGATTTGATAGAGAAGCTGAGAGGTCAAATATACTGTTTAGGTTTTCTACTGCCAAGTTTACACCTTCACCATTACAGTGGAACGTTTTGTTCAGGACGTTGTCTAAAAAGGACTGAATTTGTTGTTGCCTTTTTGTTTTTTGGTAGGTTTCCACACTACTTTCCTTCCATCTATAACATTTCTTAATTTTATTTAGTTCCTTTGGCTTTGATGCCTCATGATTGACTATTGCTCTATTCAAATAGACTGAGATTTTGCTGTGATCTGATAGGAGTGTCAGTGAGCTGACTGTGAACTCTCTGAGAGACTCAGGGTTGAGGTTATTGATAAAGTAGTCTATAGTACTACTGCCAAGTGATGAGCTATAGGTGTACCTTCCATAGGAGTCTCCTTGAAGCCTACCATTGACTATGTACAGACCCAGAGAGTGACACAGCTGCAGGAGTTGTGATCCATTTTTGTTGGCTGTTTTGATAACAGTGTGTCTAGGGGGGCATATTTGGGTGGGAATGCTGTCACCTCCGGGTAGGTGTTTGTCCCCCTGTGTGCTGAGGGTGTCAGGTTCTTGTCCGATTCGGGCATTTAAGTCACCACAGACTAGTACACGTCCCTGGGCCTGGAAATGGTTGATCTCCCCCTCTAGGATGGAGAAGCTGTCATTGTTAAAGTATGGGGATTCTATTCGGGGGGATATAGGTAGCACACATGATTTATTTATTTTCTGTAATATGTTCCTGATTTGACTAATTTAATTGTGGGTTAAGTCTGGTCTATACCAAATATTTCACACCTAGTAGTTTGGTGGACAGGACTAACAGCTCTCTGTAACCTAGAGGGAAACCAGTGGGTCAGTGTCCTGTAGGATGACAGTGCTTGTATTTCCAATTTCTCTCTCTCTCTCTCTCGCTCTCTCTCACTCTTTCTCTCTCGCTCTCTCTCTCTCTCGCTCTCTCCAATGTAAGGGCTTTATTGGCATGGGAAACATATGTTTGCAACAGCAAGTGAAATATATAATAAACAAAATAAATATGTGTCTCTAATATGGTCATACATTTGGCAGGAGGTTAGGAAGCGCAGCTCAGTTTCCACCTCATTTTCTGGGCAGTGTGCACATAGCCTGTCTTCTCTTGAGAGCCAGGTCTGCCTACGGCAGCCTTTCTCAATAGCAAGGCTATGCTCACTGAGTCTGTACATAGTCAAAGATCTCCTTAATTTTGGGTCAGTCACAGTGGTCAGGTATTCTGCCACTGTGTATTCTCTGTTTAGGGCCAAATAGAATTCTAGTTTCCTCTGTACTTTGGTAAATTCTTTCCAATATGTCAAGTAATTATCTTTTTGTTTTCTCATGATTTGTTTAGGTCTAATTGTGATGTTGTCCTGGGCCTCTCTCTCTCTCTCTCTCTCTCTCTCTCTCTCTCTCTCTCTCTCTCTCTCTCTCTCTCTCTCTCTCTCTCGCCCTCTCTCCGTCAGTGTCATGCTGTCTATCTGTCTCTCTCGCTCTGTCTAGCCGTCAGTGTGTCCTTAGAGCTTAGTTTCTTCCCCGAGTAGACAGCCTGTCTGTCCTTCTCATGTTTGTTTGTGTTGCCTGTCTGAGGCTGTAAAGTGTGACAGTGTGACAGACATGAGGAGTCAGATGGTGTTTGTTTCTGTGTATAGAGTGTCTGTTTCTAGAGAGTGACAGTCTGTCTGCAGTAGCAGGGGTCAGTCTAGGTGACCTGATTGATTGCAGTCTCTTCCAGTGTCCCATGTCTTTAAAATTTGGTCCCACTTTATTTGAATGGGACGATGGTCATACTATCAACAAACTGTCTGTGAGGGTTAGAATAAGGGTTAGGGTTGTGGTAAGGGATATGTTTAGGGATAGTAGATAGTTAGTTGAAATGTTGCTGATAGTCTGTAGATAGACCATCTAATGGTGGACTATCCACATAAAGTTTTACCATATCTGTGTCTCCATCTCACTCACTCACGCACACACACACACACACACACACACACCTTGTCCTGCCCCCACAGGTCTGTCCACGTTCTGTCCAGGGTGTCATTATCATGTTCAGTTATCGCTCATCTGTCCAGAGTCTCTGAGTGTCTCCTTTACCTAGATGGAGATGACAGGGTTTGGGTCAACTCAGTATTCATCAACTCAGTATTCATGTTTGATATTCATAGATACTGCCTAAAGGTTATGGATATTCATAGACACTGCCTAAAGGTTATGGATATTCATAGATACTGCCTAAAGGTTCTGGATATTCATAGATACTGACTAAAGGTTATGGATATTCATAGATACTGCCTAAAGGTTATGGATATTCATAGATACTGCCTAAACGTTATGGATATTCATAGATACTGACTAAAGGTTATGGATATTCATAGATACTGACTAAAGGTTATGGATATTCATAGATACTGACTAAAGGTTCTGGATATTCATAGATACTGACTAAAGGTTATGGATATTCATAGATACTGACTAAAGGTTCTGGATATTCATAGATACTGACTAAAGGTTATGGATATTCATAGATACTGACTAAAGGTTATGGATATTCATAGATACTGACTAAAGGTTATGGATATTCATAGATACTACCTAAACGTTATGGAAATTCATAGATACTACCTAAAGGTTATGGACACATTTAAAGCCAATCTCAGTGTGGAGATCCCCTCCCCCCAATGTTGAGACCCCCTCCTCCCCAAGGGGAGACTCCACCCCTCATTTTGGAGATCCCCTCCCCCAAATGTGGAGACCCTCTCCCCCATTTTGGAGACCCCCTCCTCTCCAAGGGGAGACTCCACCCCCCATTTTGTTGATCCTCTCCCCCCAATGTGGAGACCCCCTCCCCCCAGTGTGGAGACCTCCTCCCTCCTTGTGGAGACCCCCTCCCCCCATTGTGGAGACACCCTCCCCCAATGTGGAGACCCCCTCCCCCCATTGTGGAGACCCCCTCCCCCCTATGTGGAGACCCCCTCCACCCAATGTGGAGACCCCCTCCCCCCTATGTGAGGACCCCTCCTTCCTATGTGAGGACCCCTCCTTCCAATGTGGAGACCCCCTCCCCCCTATGTGGAGACCCCCTCCCCCCTATGTGGAGACCCCCTCCACCCAATGTGGAGACCCCCTCCCCCCTATGTGGAGACCCCCTCCACCCAATGTGGAGACCCCCTTCCCCCTATGTGGAGACCCCTCCCCCCTATGTGGAGACCCCATCCCTCCAACCAGAGTACTCTTCAGGTCCACAGTAGATAACACGTAAAAACTTTGTCCTTGTCCCTAGAGTTTAGACATTAAAGCTACAGCATTTACTCCCAACTGCTGTGCTGTAGTTACTGTTCCACCTGTCCCTGTCTTTGCTTGAGCTTGGGTTGATTATGGGACTGCTTGAACAAATCCTACTTGCTTGCATCGACAGTAGATACCACTTCAAACCATGTCCTTGCCCCAGTACATTAATATCAGCACTTCAGCACTTCAAAGCCGTTTTATATTCTAATGTACATATTTTATATCATGACCCCCCCCCCCCCCCCACCCCTCTCTCTTTCTCTCCCTGTCATAATACATTGACTTTGTCTGAACTTGCCTGATTAGAAGACTGCTTGACTGATGTTTTGCTTAGTAACAGAAGTGTGTGTTCTATGCCATCTGCCCCCTTCTTACCTACGTGACAGGAATGTTCCCTTGCTCTGCATATGCCTGCTCTGGGCGCAGAGACCATGACTGAACGAGTGTGGCGGTTAAGTCCTTCCCCTCACATTCAGGTAAGAGCTTTGTGTGAGTAAGTGGTTGCTGCTGTTGTGTCCCGCTCTCTGGTGCATTCAAGCGAGAAACAAAGTTCCCCGTCGAAGGCCAAGAAAAAGTTCCTGTGAAGTAAAAGTAAACGTTTGGGAGATCCATAGAGGGAGGGAGGGAGGGAGGGAGGGAGGGAGGGAGGGAGGGAGGCAGGCAGGCAGGCAGTGAACAGTGGGAGTGAGTGGAATTAGCTGTAGTGAACAGTGGGAGTGAGTGGAATTAGCTGTAGTGAACAGTGGGAGTGAGTGGAATTAGCTGTAGTGAACAGTGGGAGTCAGTGGAATTAGCTGTACTGTTGAAGGTGACAGATGTGTCTCTCCAACATTCTGTTATTGTTACCTGATGAACGGTGTGAAGACACAGGAACACAGGCTGGTCCAGTACATATACAGTACCCGTCAGTAGTTTGGACACACCTGCTCATTCAAGGGTTTTTCTTTATTTAAAAAAATATTTTCTACATTGTAGAATAATAGTGAAGACATCCAAACTCTGAAATAACACATATGGAATCATGTAGCAACCAAAAGTGTTAAATAGAGATTAAATTTGAGATTCTTCTGAGTAGCCAGCCTTTGTCTTGATGACATCTTTGCCTACTCTTGTGTGAATGAATGCCAAGAGTGTGCAAAGCTGTCATCAAGGCAAAGGCTGGCTACTCTGAAGAATCTAAAATATGAAATATATTTTGGTTTGTTTAACACTTTTGGTTACTACATGATTCCATATGTGTTATTTCATAGTTTGGATGTCTTCACTATTATTCTACAATGTAGAAAATATTACAAATAAATGAAAAATCCTTGAATCAGCAGGTGTGTCAAAACTTATGACTGGTACTGTATTATGTAAATATATACTGTTTACTGGCTTAACTCAAAAGCTCTTATAGACGTGTGTGTGTGTGTGTGTGTGTGTGTGTGTGTGTGTGTGTGTGTGTGTGTGTGTGTGTGTGTGTGTGTGTGTGTGTGTGTGTGTGTGTGTGTGTGTGTGTGTGTGTGTGTGTGTGTGTGTGTGCGTGCGTGCGTGCGTGCGCGCGCGCGCGTGCGTGCGTGTGCATGCGTGCATGTGTGAGTGTGTTAGCGACACCCTGGCATGTCATGCTCCCTGGCCAGTGACGAGACGATGAGCTCAGGATCCAGTTTCAGACTGAAGATAGGAGGAGGCTATAAGAGAGGCGAAAGAGAGAGAGGGGGAGAAAGGAGAAAGAAAGAGATCTGACAGACAGAAGACTATGGCGAATGAGTGATCGACTGACTATACATTGAGGGAGAGAGTCAAAAGAGAGTGAGTCCACCTGTTAGACAGAGGGAGTATTTATCTACCCTGAAGCTGCAGGAGCTGGACTGACCAGTTATTCAATAGACCGAGAGCTCTGAAACCTAAAACACCCTTACCCTCTGAACTCTGCCCTTTTCACCCTTCTCTGGATCGGGGTGTGTGAGAGGTGAAGTCATGCTTGCAGCCCGCAGTAGTGGAGGAGGGGTGGGAGGTCACAACGGTCCCCCAGGACACAGAAAACACTCTGTAGCGTCGCTGAGCGGGAGCAGAGGCCACTGTAACGCTCAGGATGGCAGTAAGGATAGACGCAGTTCCACCCCAGGCCAGCAGGCTGCAGCACCACACAGAAGCAAGGCAGCACTGATTAGAGAGATGGAGACCCACTGGTATCTGAAGATGTGTGGACTTGCAAGGGGGGATTCTGTGGCTCAAAAGACAGGCATGCTGTACAGGTGAGTGACTGGGACACACGGTCTGTTAAAGGGCTCATAGCCAATGAGCAGCATGCATGTGAATTTGAGTTTGGGGCGGGGGGGTTAGGGGGAGAAGTTTGGATAGTTCAGTTTCATACCCAGGTGCTATACTGAGTCCCTTAGATGGCCTCTGTTCGACCTTCCTCTGTCACACACACACACACACACACACACACACACACACACACACACACACACCTCTGATATCCTGCTGCACCTATTAATCAAAACATACACACCCGTCATGGTGCTTATGGCCCAATAAATGAAAAGGATCACAGAGAGATATCAGTTCAATATGACAGTACCATCAGGAACAGAGAGATATCAGTTAAATATGACAGTACCATCAGGAACAGAGTGGTATCAGTTAAATATGACAGTGTGTGTGTGTTTCTGAGAAACTGGGAGAACAATGGGAGGCTGATTTAGAGACATGGGTGGTCTGTCACAGTAACACTAGCTCAACACATGACCTTTACATGACTTCCACATGACCTTCACATGACCTTCACCAGTCAGTCAAAAGCCAGACCACATCACAGGCACAACACAATGTTTATTTACATTTAGAGCCATTAAAGACTTTATGGTCTATTTACTAAGAAGTGACTCAATGCAACTACATTTGAACTTTTCAACAGCGAAAGAACATTACACTTTTTGTTGTTGTTGCAACACATGAGTAGAATGGTGTGGGCTGGATTAGATTAGCCAAATCTTTTTCTTTTTCAGAGCAATGATTTGGGGGAAAGAGGTGTAATTGCACAATGTGACTATCTGTGGTGGGACTAGTGGGACTGTAGGTCTACTTCCTGCCAGAGGCATTATTACATGACTACTAACCATTTAGACTGACCTAGAAACACTGGAGCAACCAATACCTCTTCAACTGTCTCTCTGTTAATCTTCCCCTCAGAGCCATGCACACACACACACACACACACACACACACACACACACACTCAGGACTAAAACTCCACATACTGTATTTACAACACAAAATCTATGTGTATGTGTGTGTATAGTGCGTATGTTATAGTGTGTGAATGCATGTGGATGTGTGTGTATAGTGCGTATGTTATAGTGTGTGAATGCATGTGTCTGTGAGTACGTTTGTGTTGCTTCACAGTCCCCGCTGTTCCATAAGGTGTATTTTTTGCTGTTATTTTAAATCAGATGAAAGAAGAAGGAAACCGCACACTGCTCTTGATAGTATCACTGAGTATCAAAGCTTCACCAAAAGCTCTGACGAAGGCCGTGAGGCCGATACGTAAAGCTTATTAAAGATCAGCGATACTATCAAGAGCAGTGATACTATCAAGAGCAGTGATACTATCAAGAGCAGTGATACTATCAAGAGCAGTGATACTATCAAGAGCAGTGATACTATCAAGAGCAGTGATACTATCAAGAGCAGTGATACTATCAAGAGCAGTGATACTATCAAGAGCAGTGTGCGGTTTCCTTCTTCCTTCATCTTGTTCAGCTGTTACCACGCACCTGCAAAAAAAAGATTGCAAAGATGTGCGAGGGCCTTTTGAATTTTGAATTACTGTTTTTTAAATCGAAATGTACTGCTTATATAGTTACTTGATGTGGAATAGAGTTCCATGTAGTCGTGGCTCTCTGTCGTACTGTGGAATAGAGTTCCATGTAGTCGTGGCTCTCTGTCGTACTGTGGAATAGAGTTCCATGTAGTCGTGGCTCTCTGTCGTACTGTGGAATAGAGTTCCATGTAGTCGTGGCTCTCTGTCGTACTGTGGAATAGAGTTCCATGTAGTCGTGGCTCTATGTCGTACTGTGGAATAGAGTTCCATGTAGTCGTGGCTCTATGTCATACTGTGGAATAGAGTTCCATGTAGTCATGGCTCTATGTCGTACTGTGGAATAGAGTTCCATGTAGTCATGGCTCTCTGTCGTACTGTGGAATAGAGTTCCATGTAGTCGTGGCTCTCTGTCGTACTGTGGAATAGAGTTCCATGTAGTCGTGGCTCTATGTCGTACTGTGGAATAGAGTTCCATGTAGTCGTGGCTCTCTGTCGTACTGTGGAATAGAGTTCCATGTAGTCGTGGCTCTCTGTCGTACTGTGGAATAGAGTTCCATGTAGTCGTGGCTCTCTGTCGTACTGTGGAATAGAGTTCCATGTAGTCGTGGCTCTCTGTCGTACTGTGGAATAGAGTTCCATGTAGTCGTGGCTCTCTGTCGTACTGTGGAATAGAGTTCCATGTAGTCGTGGCTCTCTGTCGTACTGTGGAATAGAGTTCCATGTAGTCGTGGCTCTCTGTCGTACTGTGGAATAGAGTTCCATGTAGTCGTGGCTCTCTGTCGTACTGTGGAATAGAGTTCCATGTAGTCGTGGCTCTATTGTAGTACTGTGGAATAGAGTTCCATGTAGTCGTGGCTCTATGTCGTACTGTGGAATAGAGTTCCATGTAGTCGTGGCTCTATGTCGTACTGTGGAATAGAGTTCCATGTAGTCGTGGCTCTCTGTCGTACTGTGGAATAGAGTTCCATGTAGTCGTGGCTCTCTGTCGTACTGTGGAATAGAGTTCCATGTAGTCATGGCTCTCTGTCGTACTGTGGAATAGAGTTCCATGTAGTCGTGGCTCTATGTCGTACTGTGGAATAGAGTTCCATGTAGTCGTGGCTCTCTGTCGTACTGTGGAATAGAGTTCCATGTAGTCGTGGCTCTCTGTCGTACTGTGGAATAGAGTTCCATGTAGTCGTGGCTCTATGTCGTACTGTGGAATAGAGTTCCATGTAGTCGTGGCTCTATGTCGTACTGTGGAATAGAGTTCCATGTAGTCGTGGCTCTATGTCGTACTGTGGAATAGAGTTCCATGTAGTCGTGGCTCTCTGTCGTACTGTGGAATAGAGTTCCATGTAGTCGTGGCTCTATGTCGTACTGTGGAATAGAGTTCCATGTAGTCGTGGCTCTATGTCGTACTGTGGAATAGAGTTCCATGTAGTCGTGGCTCTCTGTCGTACTGTGGAATAGAGTTCCATGTAGTCGTGGCTCTCTGTCGTACTGTGGAATAGAGTTCCATGTAGTCATGGCTCTCTGTCGTACTGTGGAATAGAGTTCCATGTAGTCGTGGCTCTATGTCATACTGTGGAATAGAGTTCCATGTAGTCGTGGCTCTATGTCGTACTGTGGAATAGAGTTCCATGTAGTCGTGGCTCTATGTCGTACTGTGGAATAGAGTTCCATGTAGTCGTGGCTCTCTGTCGTACTGTGGAATAGAGTTCCATGTAGTCATGGCTCTCTGTCGTACTGTGGAATAGAGTTCCATGTAGTCGTGGCTCTCTGTCGTACTGTGGAATAGAGTTCCATGTAGTCGTGGCTCTCTGTCGTACTGTGGAATAGAGTTCCATGTAGTCGTGGCTCTCTGTCGTACTGTGGAATAGAGTTCCATGTAGTCGTGGCTCTCTGTCGTACTGTGGAATAGAGTTCCATGTAGTCGTGGCTCTCTGTCGTACTGTGGAATAGAGTTCCATGTAGTCGTGGCTCTCTGTCGTACTGTGGAATAGAGTTCCATGTAGTCGTGGCTCTCTGTCGTACTGTGGAATAGAGTTCCATGTAGTCGTGGCTCTCTGTCGTACTGTGGAATAGAGTTCCATGTAGTCGTGGCTCTATGTCGTACTGTGGAATAGAGTTCCATGTAGTCGTGGCTCTATGTCGTACTGTGGAATAGAGTTCCATGTAGTCGTGGCTCTATGTCGTACTGTGGAATAGAGTTCCATGTAGTCGTGGCTCTATGTCGTACTGTGGAATAGAGTTCCATGTAGTCGTGGCTCTCTGTCGTACTGTGGAATAGAGTTCCATGTAGTCGTGGCTCTATGTCGTACTGTGGAATAGAGTTCCATGTAGTCGTGGCTCTATGTCGTACTGTGGAATAGAGTTCCATGTAGTCATGGCTCTATGTCGTACTGTGGAATAGAGTTCCATGTAGTCATGGCTCTATGTCGTACTGTGGAATAGAGTTCCATGTAGTCGTGGCTCTATGTCGTACTGTGGAATAGAGTTCCATGTAGTCGTGGCTCTCTGTCGTACTGTGGAATAGAGTTCCATGTAGTCGTGGCTCTATGTCGTACTGTGGAATAGAGTTCCATGTAGTCGTGGCTCTCTGTCGTACTGTGGAATAGAGTTCCATGTAGTCGTGGCTCTATGTCGTACTGTGGAATAGAGTTCCATGTAGTCGTGGCTCTATGTCGTACTGTGGAATAGAGTTCCATGTAGTCGTGGCTCTATGTCGTACTGTGGAATAGAGTTCCATGTAGTCGTGGCTCTCTGTCGTACTGTGGAATAGAGTTCCATGTAGTCGTGGCTCTCTGTCGTACTGTGGAATAGAGTTCCATGTAGTCGTGGCACTATGTCGTACTGTGGAATAGAGTTCCATGTAGTCGTGGCTCTCTGTCGTACTGTGGAATAGAGTTCCATGTAGTCATGGCTCTATGTCGTACTGTGGAATAGAGTTCCATGTAGTCGTGGCTCTCTGTCGTACTGTGGAATAGAGTTCCATGTAGTCGTGGCTCTATGTCGTACTGTGGAATAGAGTTCCATGTAGTCGTGGCTCTATGTCGTACTGTGGAATAGAGTTCCATGTAGTCGTGGCTCTCTGTCGTACTGTGGAATAGAGTTCCATGTAGTCGTGGCTCTATGTCGTACTGTGGAATAGAGTTCCATGTAGTCGTGGCTCTCTGTCGTACTGTGGAATAGAGTTCCATGTAGTCATGGCTCTATGTCGTACTGTGGAATAGAGTTCCATGTAGTCGTGGCTCTATGTCGTACTGTGGAATAGAGTTCCATGTAGTCGTGGCTCTCTGTCGTACTGTGGAATAGAGTTCCATGTAGTCGTGGCTCTCTGTCGTACTGTGGAATAGAGTTCCATGTAGTCGTGGCTCTCTGTCGTACTGTGGAATAGAGTTCCATGTAGTCGTGGCTCTCTGTCGTACTGTGGAATAGAGTTCCATGTAGTCGTGGCTCTATGTCGTACTGTGGAATAGAGTTCCATGTAGTCGTGGCTCTCTGTCGTACTGTGGAATAGAGTTCCATGTAGTCGTGGCTCTCTGTCGTACTGTGGAATAGAGTTCCATGTAGTCGTGGCTCTCTGTCGTACTGTGGAATAGAGTTCCATGTAGTCGTGGCTCTCTGTCGTACTGTGGAATATAGTTCCATGTAGTCGTGGCTCTATGTCGTACTGTGGAATAGAGTTCCATGTAGTCGTGGCTCTATGTCGTACTGTGGAATAGAGTTCCATGTAGTCGTGGCTCTCTGTCGTACTGTGGAATAGAGTTCCATGTAGTCGTGGCTCTCTGTCGTACTGTGGAATAGAGTTCCATGTAGTCGTGGCTCTCTGTCGTACTGTGGAATAGAGTTCCATGTAGTCTTGGCTCTATGTCGTACTGTGGAATAGAGTTCCATGTAGTCGTGGCTCTATGTCGTACTGTGGAATAGAGTTCCATGTAGTCGTGGCTCTATGTCGTACTGTGGAATAGAGTTCCATGTAGTCGTGGCTCTATGTCGTACTGTGGAATAGAGTTCCATGTAGTCGTGGCTCTCTGTCGTACTGTGGAATAGAGTTCCATGTAGTCGTGGCTCTCTGTCGTACTGTGGAATAGAGTTCCATGTAGTCGTGGCTCTATGTCGTACTGTGGAATAGAGTTCCATGTAGTCGTGGCTCTCTGTCGTACTGTGGAATAGAGTTCCATGTAGTCGTGGCTCTATGTCGTACTGTGGAATAGAGTTCCATGTAGTCGTGGCTCTATGTCGTACTGTGGAATAGAGTTCCATGTAGTCGTGGCTCTATGTCGTACTGTGGAATAGAGTTCCATGTAGTCGTGGCTCTATGTCGTACTTTGGAATAGAGTTCCATGTAGTCGTGGCTCTATGTCGTACTGTGGAATAGAGTTCCATGTAGTCGTGGCTCTATGTCGTACTGTGGAATAGAGTTCCATGTAGTCGTGGCTCTCTGTCGTACTGTGGAATAGAGTTCCATGTAGTCGTGGCTCTCTGTCGTACTGTGGAATAGAGTTCCATGTAGTCGTGGCTCTCTGTCGTACTGTGGAATAGAGTTCCATGTAGTCGTGGCTCTCTGTCGTACTGTGGAATAGAGTTCCATGTAGTCGTGGCTCTATGTCGTACTGTGGAATAGAGTTCCATGTAGTCGTGGCTCTATGTTGTACTGTGGAATAGAGTTCCATGTAGTCGTGGCTCTATGTCGTACTGTGGAATAGAGTTCCATGTAGTCGTGGCTCTATGTCGTACTGTGGAATAGAGTTCCATGTAGTCGTGGCTCTCTGTCGTACTGTGGAATAGAGTTCCATGTAGTCGTGGCTCTCTGTCGTACTGTGGAATAGAGTTCCATGTAGTCGTGGCTCTCTGTCGTACTGTGGAATAGAGTTCCATGTAGTCGTGGCTCTCTGTCGTACTGTGGAATAGAGTTCCATGTAGTCGTGGCTCTATGTCGTACTGTGGAATAGAGTTCCATGTAGTCGTGGCTCTCTGTCGTACTGTGGAATAGAGTTCCATGTAGTCGTGGCTCTATGTCGTACTGTGGAATAGAGTTCCATGTAGTCGTGGCTCTCTGTCGTACTGTGGAATAGAGTTCCATGTAGTCGTGGCTCTATGTCGTACTTTGGAATAGAGTTCCATGTAGTCGTGGCTCTATGTCGTACTGTGGAATAGAGTTCCATGTAGTCGTGGCTCTATGTCGTACTGTGGAATAGAGTTCCATGTAGTCATGGCTCTATGTCGTACTGTGGAATAGAGTTCCATGTAGTCATGGCTCTATGTCGTACTGTGGAATAGAGTTCCATGTAGTCATGGCTCTATGTAGTACTGTGGAATAGAGTTCCATGTAGTCATGGCTCTATGTAGTACTGTGGAATAGAGTTCCATGTAGTCGTGGCTCTCTGTCGTACTGTGGAATAGAGTTCCATGTAGTCATGGCTCTATGTCGTACTGTGGAATAGAGTTCCATGTAGTCATGGCTCTATGTCGTACTGTGGAATAGAGTTCCATGTAGTCGTGGCTCTATGTCGTACTGTGGAATAGAGTTCCATGTAGTCGTGGCTCTCTGTCGTACTGTGGAATAGAGTTCCATGTAGTCGTGGCTCTATGTCGTACTGTGGAATAGAGTTCCATGTAGTCGTGGCTCTACGTCGTACTGTGGAATAGAGTTCCATGTAGTCGTGGCTCTATGTCGTACTGTGGAATAGAGTTCCATGTAGTCGTGGCTCTCTGTCGTACTGTGGAATAGAGTTCCATGTAGTCGTGGCTCTATGTCGTACTGTGGAATAGAGTTCCATGTAGTCGTGGCTCTATGTCGTACTGTGGAATAGAGTTCCATGTAGTCGTGGCTCTATGTCGTACTGTGGAATAGAGTTCCATGTAGTCGTGGCTCTATGTCGTACTGTGGAATAGAGTTCCATGTAGTCATGGCTCTATGTCGTACTGTGGAATAGAGTTCCATGTAGTCGTGGCTCTATGTCGTACTGTGGAATAGAGTTCCATGTAGTCGTGGCTCTATGTCGTACTGTGGAATAGAGTTCCATGTAGTCGTGGCTCTATGTCGTACTGTGGAATAGAGTTCCATGTAGTCGTGGCTCTATGTCGTACTGTGGAATAGAGTTCCATGTAGTCGTGGCTCTATGTCGTACTGTGGAATAGAGTTCCATGTAGTCATGGCTCTATGTCGTACTGTGGAATAGAGTTCCATGTAGTCGTGGCTCTATGTCGTACTGTGGAATAGAGTTCCATGTAGTCGTGGCTCTATGTCGTACTGTGGAATAGAGTTCCATGTAGTCGTGGCTCTAAGTCGTACTGTGGAATAGAGTTCCATGTAGTCGTGGCTCTCTGTCGTACTGTGGAATAGAGTTCCATGTAGTCGTGGCTCTATGTCGTACTGTGGAATAGAGTTCCATGTAGTCGTGGCTCTCTGTCGTACTGTGGAATAGAGTTCCATGTAGTCGTGGCTCTATGTCGTACTGTGGAATAGAGTTCCATGTAGTCGTGGCTCTATGTCGTACTGTGGAATAGAGTTCCATGTAGTCATGGCTCTATGTCGTACTGTGGAATAGAGTTCCATGTAGTCATGGCTCTATGTCGTACTGTGGAATAGAGTTCCATGTAGTCGTGGCTCTATGTCGTACTGTGGAATAGAGTTCCATGTAGTCGTGGCTCTATGTCGTACTGTGGAATAGAGTTCCATGTAGTCATGGCTCTATGTCGTACTGTGCGCCTCCCTTCGTCTGTTCTAGACTTGGGGACTGAAGAGACCTCTTGTGGCATGTCTTGTGGGGTATGCATGTGTGTCCGAGCTGTGTGCCAGTAGTTCAAACAGACAGCTCAGTGCATTCAACGTATCAACACCTCTCACAAATACAAGTAGTTATGAAGTCAATATTTCCTCCACTTTGAGCCAGGAGAGATTGCCATATATATTATTAATGTTAGCTCTCTGTGTACATCCACGGGCCAGCCGGGCTGCTCTGTTCTGAGCCAATAGCAATTTGCAAAGTCCCTCTTTGTGTCACTTGACCACACAACTGAACAGTTGTCCATGTGTGACAAAACTAGGGCCTGTAGGACCTGCCTTGTTGATAGTGCTGTTAAGAAGGTAGAAACTAGGGCCTGTAGGACCTGCCTTGTTGAAAGAGCTGTTAAGAAGGTAGAAACTATGACCTGTAGGACCTGCCTTGTTGATAGAGCTGTTAAGAAGGTAGAAACTAGGGCTTGTAGGACCTGCCTTGTTGATAGAGCTGTTAAGAAGGTAGAAACTATGACCTGTAGGACCTGCCTTGTTGATAGAGCTGTTAAGAAGGTAGAAACTAGGGCCTGTAGGACCTGCCTTGTTGAAAGAGCTGTTAAGAAGGTAGAAACTATGACCTGTAGGACCTGCCTTGTTGATAGAGCTGTTAAGAAGGTAGAAACTAGGGCCTGTAGGACCTGCCTTGTTGATAGAGCTGTTAAGAAGGTAGAAACTAGGGCCTGTAGGACCTGCCTTGTTGAAAGAGCTGTTAAGAAGGTAGAAACTATGACCTGTAGGACCTGCCTTGTTGATAGAGCTGTTAAGAAGGTAGAAACTAGGGCCTGTAGGACCTGCCTTGTTGATAGAGCTGTTAAGAAGGTAGAAACTATGACCTGTAGGACCTGCCTTGTTGATAGAGCTGTTAAGAAGGTAGAAACTAGGGCCTGTAGGACCTGCCTTGTTGAAAGAGCTGTTAAGAAGGTAGAAACTAGGACCTGTAGGACCTGCCTTGTTGATAGAGCTGTTAAGAAGGTAGAAACTAGGGCCTGTAGGACCTGCCTTGTTGATAGAGCTGTTAAGAAGGTAGAAACTATGACCTGTAGGACCTGCCTTGTTGATAGAACTGTTAAGAAGGTAGAAACTAGGGCCTGTTGGACCTGCCTTGTTGATAGAACTGTTAAGAAGGTAGAAACTAGGGCCTGTTGGACCTGCCTTGTTGATAGAGCTGTTAAGAAGGTAGAAACTAGGACCTGTAGGACCTGCCTTGTTGATAGAGCTGTTAAGAAGGTAGCGCAACGCTTTTTTATTGACAAATTTCTCCCCATTTTAGTTACTGTGGTATCAATATGTTTTGACCATGACAGTTTACAATCCAGGGTTACCACAGGCAGTTTAGTCACCTCAACTTGCTCAATTCCACATGATTTATTACACGATTTAGTTGAGGTTTAGGGTTTAGTGAATGATTTGTCCCAAATACAATGCTTTTAGTTTTAGAAATATTTAGGACTAACTTATTCCTTGCCACCCACTCTGAAACTAACTGCAGCTCTTTGTTAAGTGTTGCAGTCATTTCAGTTGCTGTAGTAGCTGACGTGTATAGTGTTAAGTCATCCACATACATAGACACACTGGCTTTACCCAAAGCCAGTGACATGTCGTTAGTAAAGATTGAAAAAAGCAAGGGGCTTAGACAGCTGCCCTGGGGAATTCCTGATTCTACCTGGGTTGTTTTGGAGAGGCTTCCATTAAAGAACACCCTCTGTGTTCTGTTAGACCGGTAACTCTTTATCCACATTATAGCAGGGGGTGTAAAGCTATAACAGATATGTTTTTCCAGCAGTTGACTATGATCGATAATGTCAAAAGCTGCACTGAAGTCTAACAAAACAGCTCCCACAATATTTTATCATAACTGTTTTTCAGCCAATCATCAGTTGTTTTTGTAAGTGCTGTGCTCGTTGAATGTCCTTCCCTATAAGTGTGCTGAAAGTCTGTTGTCAATTTGTTTACTGTAAAATAGCATTGTATCTGGTCCAACACCATTTTTTCCAAAAGTTTATAAAGGGTTGATAACAGTCTGATTTGTTGGCTATTTGAGCCAGTAAAGGGGGCTTTACTATTCTTAGGTAGCAGAATGACTTTTGCTTACCTCCAGGCCTGGGGGCACACTGTCACGTTCTGACCTCTATTTCCTTTGTTTTGTATTTATTTAGTATGGTCAGGGCGTGAGTTGGGTGGGCAGTCTATGTTTGTTTTTCTATGTTTTGGGGCAGTTCTATGTTTTCGGCCTAGTATGGTTCTCAATCAGAGGCAGGTGTCATTAGTTGTCTCTGATTGAGAATCATACTTAGGTAGCCTGGGTTTCACTGTGTGTTTTGTGGGTGATTGTTCCTGTCTTTGTGTTTGCACCAGATAGGGCTGTTTTGAGTTCTCACGTTTCTTGTTTTCGTTAGTTTGTTCAGGTATAGTGTCTTCATTAAAATACAATGAACAACCACCACGCTGCGTTTTGGTCCGCCTCTACTTCACAACAAGAGAACCGTTACAGAATCACCCACCACAACAGGACCAAGCGGTGTGGAAATGGGCAACGGAAAAAGCAGCAGCAGGAGCAGCGCGAGGAGGTATGGACATGGGAGGAGGAATTAGACGGAAGAGGACCCTGGGCTCAGCCAGGAGAATATCGCCGTCCCAAAGAAGAACTGGAGGCGGCGAAAGCGGAGAGGCGCTGGTATGAGGAGGCAGCGCGGCGTCGTGGATGGAAGCCCGGGAGTCAGCCCCAAAAATTTCTTGGGGGGGGGATAACAGGGAGTATGGCTACGCCAGGTAGGAGACCTGAGCCAACTTCCTGTGGTTACCGGGGGGCTGGAGAGACCGGGCAGGCACCGTGTTATGCTGTGGAGCGCACGGTGTCCCCAGTGCGGGTGCACAGCCCGGTGCGGTACATTCCAGCTCCGCGTATCGGCCGGGCTAGAGTGGGCATCGAGCCAAGTGCCATGAAGCCGGCTCTACGCATCTGGTCTCCAGTGCGTCTCCTTGGGCCGGCTTACATGGCACCAGCCTTGCGCACGGTGTCCCCGGTTCGCCTGCATAGCCCAGTGCGGGCTATTCCACCTCGCCGCACTGGCAGGGCGACAGGGACCATTCAACCGGGTAAGGTTGGGCAGGCTCGGTGCTCAAGAGCTCCAGTGCGCCTGCACGGCCCGGTCTATCCGTCACCACCTCCACGCACCAGCCCTTCGGTGGCAGCTCCCCGTACCAGGCGGTCTCTCCGGCCCATCCTTGCAGGGGCTTCCTCCTCTCCAGCGCTGCCGGAGTCTCCCGCCTCTCCGGCGCTACCAGAGCCTTCCTCCTCTCCAGCACTGCCGGAGTCTCCCGCCTGTTCGGCGCTAGGAGAGCTACTCAGCCCAGCGTTGCCGGAGCTTCCCGTCTGCCCAGCGCCATCTGAGCTTCCCGTCTGCCCAGCGCCAGCGCCGCCCGTCTGCCCAACGCCGCCAGCGCCGCCCGTCTGCCCAGCGCCGCCAGTGCCGCCCGTCTGCCCAGCGCCAGCGCCGCCCGTCTGCCCAACGCCGCCAGTGCCGCCCGTCTGCCCAGCGCCGCCAGTGCCGCCCGTCTGCCCAGCGCCGCCAGTGCCGCCCGTCTGCCCAGCGCCGCCAGTGCCGCCCGTCTGCCAGGAGCCGCCAATGCCGCCCGTCAGCCAGGAGCCGCCAGTGCCGCCCGTCAGCCAGGAGCCGCCAGTGCCGCCCGTCAGCCAGGGGCCGCCAGTGCCGCCAGTCAGCCAGGGGCCGCCAGTGCCGCCAGTCAACCAGGGGCCGCCAGTGCCGCCAGTCAGCCAGGGGCCGCCAGTCAGCCAGGGGCCGCCAGTGCCGCCAGTCAGCCAGGGGCCGCTAGAGCCCCTCCGCCCAGAGCAGCTGCCCCTCTGTCCCGAGCAGCTGTCCCTCTGTCCCGAGCAGCTGTCCCTCTGTCCCGAGCAGCTGTTTCACCTCTGTCCCGAGCTGCCCCTCTGTCCCAAGCAGCCCCTCTGTCCAGTGGGGTCATTGAGAGGGGTGGGCATGGTGAGTAAGCCACGGAGGCGGACAATAAGGCGGACTAAGACAATGGCGAAGTGGGGTCCGCGTCCCGCGCCAGAGCCGCCACCGCGGACAGACGCCCACCCAGACCCTCCCCTATAGGTCAAGGTTTTGCGGCCGGAGTCCGCACCTTTGGGGGGGGTACTGTCACGTTCTGACCTCTATTTCCTTTGTTTTGTATTTATTTAGTATGGTCAGGGCGTGAGTTGGGTGGGCAGTCTATGTTTGTTTTTCTATGTTTTGGGGCAGTTCTATGTTTTCGGCCTAGTATGGTTCTCAATCAGAGGCAGGTGTCATTAGTTGTCTCTGATTGAGAATCATACTTAGGTAGCCTGGGTTTCACTGTGTGTTTTGTGGGTGATTGTTCCTGTCTTTGTGTTTGCACCAGATAGGGCTGTTTTGAGTTCTCACGTTTCTTGTTTTCGTTAGTTTGTTCAGGTATAGTGTCTTCATTAAAATACAATGAACAACCACCACGCTGCGTTTTGGTCCGCCTCTACTTCACAACAAGAGAACCGTTACACACACACTTTCTAGTAGGCTTAAAAATATGGCAAATAGGAGTGGCGATATCGTCCGCTATTATCCTCAGTAATTTTCCATCCAAGTTGTCAGACCCCGGTGGTTTACCAATGTTGATAGACAACAATATTTCTTTCACCTCTTCCATACTCACTTTACGGAATTCAAATGCTTGTCTTTCATAATTATAATTATAATATACGTGGATGTGTAGCGTCAGCGTTTACTAATCTTGCCAATAAAAATATTGTGAAAGTAGTTGTCAATATCAGTCTGATTCAGTGAATGATGGAGCATAGTTTGCCTTTTTTTTCTCCAAAATGTTATTTCATAGTGTAGTTTTTTTGTTCTTTTTATTCAGTTTAGTCACATGATTTCTTAATTTGCAGTATGCTTGTCAATCGGTTGTGCAGACAGACTTAATTGCCATTCCTTTTGCCTCATCCCTCACAACCATACCATTTTTCAATTCCTCATCAATCCACGGAGATTACCAGTTTTTATGGTAATTTTCTTAATGGTTGCTTATTAGTACTTGGAATAAGCAATTTCATTAATGTGTCAATTGCAGCGTACGTTTGCTCCTCATTACACACCACGAACCAACAAAAATTATTTACATCAACAACATAGGAATCACTACAAAACTTATTGTATGACCTCTTATACACTATATAAGGCCCAGCTTTGTTATTGCTTTGGTTTTCCTAGATACGGCTACTATATTGTGATCACTACATCCGATGGATCTGGATACTTCTTTCAAGCTAATGTCTGCAGCATTAGTAAAGATGTGATCAATACATGTTGATGATTTCATTCCTGTGCTGTTTGTAACTACCCTGGTAGGTTGACTGATAACCTGAACCATGTTGCAGGCACTGGTTACAGTTTGAAGCTTTTTCTTGAGTGGGCAACTTGACGAAAACGAGTCAATATTTACATCACCCAGAAAATATACCTCTCTGTTGATAAAACATACATTATCAAGCATTTCACACATGTTATCCAGATACTGACTGTTAGCACTTGATGGTCTATAGCAGCTTCCCACCAGAATGGGCTTTAGGTGAGGAAGATGAACCTGTAGCCATATTACTTCAACAGTATTTAACATGAGATCCTCTAAGTTTTACAGAAATGTGGTTCTGAATACAGTGCCTTGCGAAAGTATTCGGCCCCCTTGAACTTTGCGACCTTTTGCCACATTTCAGGCTTCAAACATAAAGATATAAAACTGTATTTTTTTGTGAAGAATCAACAACAAGTGGGACAAAATCATGAAGTGGAACGACATTTATTGGATATTTCAAACGTTTTTAACAAATCAAAAACTGAAAAATTGGGCGTGCAAAATTATTCAGCCCCTTTACTTTCAGTGCAGCAAACTCTCTCCAGAAGTTCAGTGAGGATCTCTGAATGATCCAATGTTGACCTAAATGACTAATGATGATAAATACAATCCACCTGTGTGTAATCAAGTCTCCGTATAAATGCACCTGCACTGTGATAGTCTCAGAGGTCCGTTAAAAGCGCAGAGAGCATCATGAAGAACAAGGAACACACCAGGCAGGTCCGAGATACTGTTGTGAAGAAGTTTAAAGCCGGATTTGGATACAAAAAGATTTCCCAAGCTTTAAACATCCCAAGGAGCACTGTGCAAGCGATAATATTGAAATGGAAGGAGTATCAGACCACTGCAAATCTACCAAGACCTGGCCGTCCCTCTAAACTTTCAGCTCATACAAGGAGAAGACTGATCAGAGATGCAGCCAAGAGGCCCATGATCACTCGGATGAACTGCAGAGATCTACAGCTGAGGTGGGAGACTCTGTCCATAGGACAACAATCAGTCGTATATTGCACAAATCTGGCCTTTATGGAAGAATGGCAAGAAGAAAACCATTTATTAAAGATATCCATAAAAAGTGTTGTTTAAAGTTTGCCACAAGCCACCTGGGAGACACACCAAACATGTGGAAGAAGGTGCTCTGGTCAGATGAAACCAAAATTGAACTTTTTGGCAACAATGCAAAATGTTATGTTTGGCGTAAAAGCAACACAGCTCATCACCCTGAACACACCATCCCCACTGTCAAACATGGTGGTGGCAGCATCATGGTTTGGGCCTGCTTTTCTTCAGCAGGGACAGGGAAGATGGTTAAAATTGATGGGAAGATGGATGGAGCCAAATACAGGACCATTCTGGAAGAAAACCTGATGGAGTCTGCAAAAGACCTGAGACTGGGATGGAGATTTGTCTTCCAACAAGACAATGATCCAAAACATAAAGCAAAATCTACAATGGAATGGTTCAAAAATAAACATATCCAGGTGTTAGAATGGCCAAGTCAAAGTCCAGACCTGAATCCAATCGAGAATCTGTGGAAAGAACTGAAAACTGCTGTTCACAAATGCTCTCCATCCAACCTCACTGAGCTCGAGCTGTTTTGCAAGGAGGAATGGGAAAAAATGTCAGTCTCTCGATGTGCAAAACTTATAGAGACATACCCCAAGCGACTTACAGCTGTAATCGCAGCAAAAGGTGGCGCTACAAAGTATTAACTTAAGGGGGCTGAATAATTTTGCACGCCCAATTTTTCACTTTTTGATTTGTTAAAAAAGTTTGAAATATCCAATAAATGTCGTACCACTTCATGATTGTGTCCCACTTGTTGTTGATTCTTCACAAAAAAATACAGTTTTATATCTTTATGTTTGAAGCCTGAAATGTGGCAAAAGGTCTCAAAATTCAAGGGGGCCGAATACTTTCGCAAGGCACTGTATAAACAGAAACACATCCACCATTGGCATTTTTGTATTTTCTGTAAATGTTATAACCTTGTATCGCTGTATCATCAAAGTGATCTAAGTGAGTTTCAGAGGTAGTCAGAATATGAATGTCATCTGTTACTAGCAAATTATTGATATCATGAACCTTGTTTGTTAAGCTACATATGTTAACTTGGGCAATTTTGAGCACTTTTCTGGGACGCTTACTTGTTTTCATTGCTTTACTGGGAAGCTTAGCAGAAGTAGATATGCTCATGTTATTTATGTTAGTGCAGGGTGAGCTGCACACAGTGAACTTCCTCCTCGGCCACACAACCTCAGTGCTAACAGTATATATCTGTTTCATAGGCACATGATTACTGCATACAATTGCTGTAGGATCAGCAGAGTCATTCAGTTCAGTTAGAGGTACAACAATTAGGTTACTTACATTGTGTCTTCCAAAGCCCCTGGGATAATGTATATTTGCGGAAGCATTTTGACAACTCAGTGACACAATGGTAGGGATTAACTTAGCTGGGTTTGGGTCATTGATAAGTAATTGTCTCAATGCAGCCTCATAATGCTGTGAAAGGATCGAGAAACTGAAATTATTTAGGTGGATCCCATCCTCCTTATAAAACATGTTTTGTTTCCAAAATGTATTGAAATTGTTAACAAAAGTTACATCCATTGAGCTGAAATAATCACGTTGCCAGTTGTGAAGAATCCTGCTTAAAAGTTCAATGCCACGATTCACAGGTGAGAGGGCACAGGTGTTTTATTAGTGTCTAGCAGAGAGTCAATCAGCTCTTTAAAACCCAGTTTCAGCTGTTCAAAGCAGCCCTTCGTAATGTCATTAAAACTCACATGGATTACGATATAGTCCATTTCCATGTCCTGATTTAGTACATTCGGGAGCAGCTTAGTAATGTAATTTACTCAAGCTCCGGGATAAGACATTATTTTTGCACCAGGAACGGTCACATTTCATACCATGGAGCTGCCCAGAATTTATGGATGGGCAAGTGGCAGGATTTGTTTATTTATTTTATTTCACCTTTAACAAGTTCTCATTTACAACTGCGAACTGGCCACGATAAAGCAAAGCAGTTTGACACATACAACAACACAGAGTTACACATGGAATAAACAAACATGCAGTCAATAATACAGTAGAAAAGTCTATATACAGTCTGTGCAAATGTGGTAAGATAAGGGAAGTAAGGCAATATACCAATTAGACTGGAGTGATAGATGTGCAGAAGATGAATGTGCAAGTAGAGATACTGGGGTGCAAAGGAGCAAGATAAGTAAATAAATACAGTATGGGGATGAGGTAGTTGGATGGGCTATTTACAGATGGGCTATGTACCGGTGCAGTGATCTGTGAGCTGCTCTGACAGCTGGTGCTTCAATTTAGTGAGGGAGATATGAGTCTCCAGCTTCAGTGATTTTTGCAGTGTGTTCCAGTCATTGGCAGCAGAGAACTGGAAGGAAAGGCGGCCAAAAGAGGAATTGGCTTTGGGGGTGACCAGTGAGATATACCTGCTGGAGCGCATGCTACAGGTGGGTGCTGCTATGGTGACCAGTGAGCTGAGATAAGGCGGGGCTTTACCTAGCAAAGACTTGTAGATGACCTGGAGCCAGCGAGTTTGGCGACGAGTATGAAGCGAGGGCCAGCCAACAAAAGCGTACAGGTCGCAGTGGTGGGTAGTATATGGGGCTTTGGTGACAAAACGGATGGCACTGTGATAGATTGCATCCAATTTGTTGAGTAGAGTGTTGGAGGCTATTTTGTAGATGACATCGCCGAAGTCGAGGATCGGTAGGATGGTCAGTTTTAGGATAACTTGAGCCCGTAGCTCCTGGCGCCTGGTGCAGGCCTCCAACAGATGGAGAAGCCCTGATCGATATAGAGCAGGGATTTAAGGTTTCCGATTTCGACTTTGAAATCGTAAGGGAAGGATTAGAAACATGTATCCCTAACGACGAAGGTGCAGGAAGATCAGGCTCCAGGGCTGCGAAAATATTTGTTGCTCTGGGCCTCTCGTTGGACTGTAGACT
Source organism: Oncorhynchus clarkii lewisi (assembly GCF_045791955.1). Taxonomy (NCBI): domain Eukaryota; kingdom Metazoa; phylum Chordata; class Actinopteri; order Salmoniformes; family Salmonidae; genus Oncorhynchus; species Oncorhynchus clarkii. The sequence continues at coordinate 39,350,452 of NC_092173.1, read as the reverse complement.
GCTTTGTGGGAGGCCGTTGTCTTCAGCTTCCACGGCTCATGACATGCGACCATCCTTGATTGCCATGCTTCTCTTGCTGTGCTCCTATGACTGCGCTATCAGATGGGGGAGGAGAGGCAGGATGAATTCCGGGCAACAACGGCCAGTCGGATAACGACAAACGACAAATGCGGAGATGCATCTAACATGTGCGAATGCCGTCCAGCCACCGTCATAGAAAAGGACAACATTCCACTCTTAGTTTTCCCCAGTTTCCTATGTAGGCTGGCAACCTGCATGATCAAGGAAGCCACCTCAAGCCTATAATCCTCGGCAAGCAAACAATTACCGCATTGAAATTTTTAGTGATCCGGTTTTTCCTGAAACAAAGCGTAGTAGATACAGCTCCTACAGCACTGGGACCATTCATTTACCTCTCCAGTCAGAGAGGGCTCCAATGGAAAACTCATCTGGGAACATTCATTTACCTCTCCAGACAGAGAGGGCTCCAATGGAAAACTCATCTGGGACTAACTTCGTTACCTCGATGTTAAGTGGGATTCCGGGACAAGAAATAGCAGTCCTAGCTGTTAAAAGCTAACCGCCTTGCCCCGAATCCATGCAAAAACAAGTTCTGTATTTATAATGGTTATGTTTTAGTCAAAAATAACAAATCAAGTTTTGCCAGCATACAGTGTTCAGCTGCGCACTCTGGTGACATCAGGACAGCATCATTCCTTCTGCTTGTTCAAATATGGAAGCCTGTGCAGTTAGTTTTTGGTATGAGTTTTTCCAGGAATTCTTTCATTCTGGTTGTTCCACAGCTTTCGTGATAAATTTATGAAACGGCGATTTGAATATGGACTGAAGTCCTCCAAGTCCTTAATCTTTCAGCAAATCCCCGTAATGATGTCTTTGTGTTCATCCCACAGTTTTCTGGATCTTTTCTTATGAGCTTTTCTCCAGGGTTAACCCAGTTCCGGGCCTCCTCCACGCGTTTGCGCAGTTCAATCATATCCATTAGGATTATTTTGACGTCATCAGATATGTTCTTCATATGTTTAGACATTTTCTCATTGGAAATTTCTGTTAGTAGTGTCTCTAAACTCACTTTAGTCGAGTCATCAGCTACTCATGTCAGCTACTCACATCAGCTACTCACGTAAGCTGCTCACGTCAGCTGCTCACGTCAGCTACTCACGTCAGCTACTCACGTCAGCTGCTCACGTCAGCTGCTCACGTCAGCTGCTCACGTCAGCTGCTCACGTCAGCTACTCACGTCAGCTACTCACGTCAGCTGCTCACGTCAGCTGCTCACGTCAGCTGCTCACGTCAGCTGCTCACGTCAGCTACTCACGTCAGCTACTCACATCAGCTACTCACGTCAGCTACTCTATTTCTAAATCTACTATTTGTCATAACATGCAGTTGCCAACATAACGTTTCACTTATTGCTTGACATTAGTGTCAAGTTCTTTCCTATATAAGAGGCATATTTTAGTAAAGAAATGGAATGCTAAACGGATCACCTTGACTACCTCACGGTCGCCGTAAACGGAAATCAACATGCATTAAACACCATATTACTACTGTCAGTGACGCTGCTGGTTATTTCCTCTTTTATGTATTATTATTAAACAAGGAGTTAAATATAGACACCATTATTTCTTCTTTTAATTTACTCTTTATTCAATTTACTCTATGCTCACTTCAAAGTCGCAGCTCTACATGAAGTGTGTGATAAAATGGTGGAAGCTGTTTAGCATCCTCTTGGATCAATATTCAGAACCACTGGACCACGGTTGGTGACCACTGCTTTAGCCCGTTAAAGAAACACACTGACAGAGTATAAAGGATTGCAGAGAACTCTGCCATATATGCCAGTCCACTCCTGTTAAATAAGAACAGTCCCAGAGGCCTATACCGTTCATTATCACTACCACAACCCCAGCTCAGTGTCAGCTATGGAACATTATTACAGAGAGGCTAGGGAAGAGAGAAACATGGGAGGGAGAGAGGCTAGGGAAGAGAGAAACATGAGAGGGAGAGAGGCTAGGGAAGAGAGAAACATTGGAGGGGGAGTGAGGGAGAGAGGCTAGGGGAGAGAGAAACATGGGAGGGAGAGTGAGGGAGAGTGAGAGGCTAGGGAAGAGAGAAACATGGGAAGGGGAGTGAGGGAGAGAGGCTAGGGAAGAGAGAAACATTGGAGGGGGAGAGAGGGAGAGAGGCTAGGGGAGAGAGAAACATGGGAGGGAGAGTGAGGGAGAGTGAGGGAGAGAGGCTAGGGAAGAGAGAAACATGGGAAGGGGAGTGAGGAAGAGAGGCTAGGGAAGCGTGAATCAAATGAGGGGGAGTGAGGGAGAGAGGCTAGGGAAGAGAGAAACATGGGAGGGAGAGAGGCTAGGGAAGAGAGAAACATGGGAGGGAGAGTGAGGGAGAGTGAGGGAGAGTGAGGGAGAGAGGCTAGGGAAGGGAGAAACATGGTAGGGAGAGGGAGGGAGAGAGGCTAGGGAAGAGAGAAACATGGGAGGGAGAGTGAGGGAGAGTGAGGGAGAGAGGCTAGGGAAGAGAGAAACATGGGAAGGGGAGTGAGGGAGAGAGGCTAGGTAAGCGTGAATCAAATGAGGGGGAGTGAGGGAGAGAGGCTAGGGAAGAGAGAAACATGGGAGGGAGAGAGGCTAGGGAAGAGAGAAACATGGGAGGGGGAGAGAGGGAGAGAGGCTAGGGAAGAGAGAAACATGGGAGGGGAGGAGAGGGAGAGAGGCTAGGGAAGAGAGAAACATGGGAGGGAGAGTGAGGGAGAGAGGCTAGGGAAGAGAGAAACATTGGAGGGGGAGTGAGGGAGAGAGGCTAGGGGAGAGAGAAACATGGGAGGGAGAGTGAGGGAGAGTGAGGGAGAGATGCTAGGTAAGAGAGAAACATGGGAAGGAGAGTGAGGGAGAGTGAGGGAGAGATGCTAGGGAAGAGAGAAACATGGGAGGGAGAGAGGCTAGGGAAGAGAGAAACATGGGAGGGAGAGAGGCTAGGGAAGAGAGAAACATGGGAGGGAGAGAGGCTAGGGAAGAGAGAAACATGGGAGGGAGAGAGGCTAGGGAAGAGAGAAACATGGGAGGGAGAGGGAGGGAGAGTGAGGGAGAGAGGCTAGGGAAGAGAGAAACATGGGAGGGGGAGAGAGGGAGAGAGGCTAGGGAAGAGAGAAACATGGTAGGGAGAGAGAGGGAGAGAGGCTAGGGAAGAGAGAAACATGGGAGGGGGAGAGAGGGAGAGAGGCTAGGGAAGAGAGAAACATGGGAGGGAGAGTTAGGGAGAGTGAGGGAGAGATGCTAGGGAAGAGAGAAACATGGGAGGGGGAGAGAGGCTAGGGAAGAGAGAAACATGGGAGGGAGAGTGAGGGAGAGTGAGTGAGAGAGGCTAGGGAAGAGAGAAACATTGGAGGGGGAGTGAGGGAGAGAGACTAGGGGAGAGAGAAACATGGGAAGGAGAGTGAGGGGGAGTGAGGGAGAGAGGCTAGGGAAGAGAGAAACATTGGAGGGGGAGTGAGGGAGAGATGCTAGGGGAGAGAGAAACATGGGAGGGAGAGTGAGGGAGAGTGAGGGGGAGAGGCTAGGGGAGAGAGAAACATGGGAGGGAGAGAGGCTAGGAAAGAGAGAAACATGGGAGGGAGAGGGAGGGAGAGTGAGGGAGAGAGGCTAGGGAAGAGAGAAACATGGGAGGGGGAGAGAGGGAGAGAGGCTAGGGAAGAGAGAAACATGGGAGGGTGAGTGAGGGAGAGATGCTTGGGAAGAGAGAAACATGGGAGGGGGAGAGAGGCTAGGGAAGAGAGAAACATGGGAGGGAGAGTGAGGGAGAGTGAGGGAGAGAGGCTAGGGAAGAGAGAAACATGGGAGGGAGAGTAAGGGAGAGTGAGGGAGAGAGGCTAGGGTAGAGAGAAACATGGGAAGGGGAGTGAGGGAGAGAGGCTAGGGAAGAGAGAAACATGGGAGGGAGAGTGAGGGAGAGAGGCTTGGGAAGAGAGAAACATGGGAGGGGGAGTGAGGGAGAGAGGCTAGGGAAGAGAGAAACAAATGAGGGGGAGTGAGGGAGAGAGAAACATGGGAAGGGGAGTGAGGGAGAGAGGCTAGGGAAGAGAGAAACATGGGAGGGAGAGAGGCTAGGGAAGAGAGAAACATGGGAGGGAGAGTGAGGGAGAGAGGCTAGGGAAGAGAGAAACATGGGAAGGGGAGTGAGGGATGCAGGCTAGGGAAGAGAGAAACATGGGAGGGGGAGTGAGAGAGAGAGTGAGGGGAGAGACCAGGGAGAAGGAGAGACCATGGAGGGGGAGAGAGATGGAGGTGATTGACCAGGGAGGGGGACTGAGTGAGAGAGAGAGGGGTATTGGTAGAGAGAGAGGGAGGCAAGAGAGGGGATATTGGTAGAAAGAGAGCTAGCCAAGAGAGGGGATATTGGTAGAGAGAGAGAGTTGGAGGGACAGGGGATATTGGTAGAGAGAGGGGGAGATGAGAGAGAGGGATACGGGTAGAGAGAGAGAGAGAGAGATGAGAGAGAGGGGATATAGGTAGAGGGGAGAGGGAGATGAGAGAGGGGATATAGGTAGAGGGGAGAGGGAGATGAGAGAGAGGGGATATAGGTAGAGGGGAGAGGGAGATGAGAGAGAGGAGATTTAGGTAGAGGGGAGAGGGAGATGAGAAAGAGGGGATATAGGTAGAGGGGAGAGGGAGATGAGAGAGAGGAGATTTAGGTAGAGGGGAGAGGGAGATGAGAGAGAGGGGATATAGGTAGAGGGGAGAGGGAGATGAGAGAGAGGGGATATAGGTAGATGGGAGGGGGAGATGAGAGAGGGGATATAGGTAGAAGGGAGGGGGAGATGAGAGAGAGGGGATTTAGGTAGAGGGGAGAGGGAGAGGGTGGATATAGATAGAGGGTAGAAAGAGATGAGAGAGAGGGGATATAGGCAGATGGAGGGGATATAGATAGAGGGGACAGGGAGATGAGACAGGGGATAAAGATCGAGGGGATATAGGGAGAGGGAGAGGAAGAGAGAGATTGTGTGGGTCTAAGAGGAACAGAGGGGTGTGATCAGTTCCTTCCCCTTGCCTCTCATGGTGTGTGAGGGCAGATTCCCATGCTTATTGGTGTCCCCCTAGCCTACCTCCCTCTCTCTCCCCCTTTCCCTCCCCCTCTTGAGGTATTCTTGTACATGACTCACCCGTCCCAGCACTGAGCGGTATGCAACTGCTCTCAACGTGGGCTCCTAAAAAATAAAAAAGAGAGGAAGAGAGAATAAGAAAGCTAAACAACATTTGTGGAACTTATTGATCTCAGAATCATCATGAGAAGGTGGAAATTACTTCTGTTTGTTTTACTGTTTTCATGGCTGCTGTTCTATTCTATTCTATTTTATTCTATTCTATATTACATTTGATTATATTTGATTTTATTCTAATCTATTTTATTCCATTATATTTTATAATATTTTTGTCTCTTCTGTTTATTTTATTATATTATATTATATTATGTAGGAATAATGATGGGTTATCTGTTAAGCTACAGGGTGATTGGTCTGAGGTTGTTTTGCTGAGTTGAAAGATGTCTAGAAAATAGCCCTGTCTGTCTGTTGTCACTCAGTGGGTTGTCCTAGTGAATAGCAGCAACACTATCCCTTCTCCACTTAGTGGACAATCCTCTACATATCACTACCACCTGTGTGTGTGTGTGTGTGTGTGTGTGTGTGTGTGTGTGTGTGTGTGTGTGTGTGTGTGTGTGTGCGTGTGTGTGTGTGTGTGTGTGTGTGTGTGTGTGTGTGTGTGTGTGTGTGTGTGTGTGTGTGTGTGTGTGTGTGTGTGTGTGTGTGTGTGTGTGTGTGTGCGTGAAAAATGCTCTGTAAACAAACTCCATCATTATGAAACCTCATCTGACATTCCTGCTGGTTCTTCTCCATGGTAGTTGTGTATTTGGGGAACAGTAGGGTTTATGCAAGGCCTGTTGATAGGCATCACAGTGATCAACTGCTGAAAACTCAGGGTGTGGGAGAGTTAGAGTGGCAATCCATCCTGTGTGTTTGTGTGTGCGAGTGTGTGGGCCCAGTAGAGTGGTTGCCAATCATGTTGAAAAGGATAATTGCCATTCCTCCTCATTCCCACAATCCAGTGAGTGACGATACAGGACTTCAGTTTGTCTCTCAGACTTGGCAGAGGATAGAGGGCACAGAACCTTGCCAAGCTTGATGATGGAGGAACGTGGGGAGAGATTGAGAGAGGATAGGAAGGGACATGGAGAAAGACCGGCTCGAGAGAGAGAAGAGAGGTTGGAAAGAGAATGAGTGGGAGAGGGAGAGAATGATTGAGGAGGGGGAGGGAGCAGGAGAGAATGAGTGAGGGAGAGAATGAGAGAGGGGAGGGAGGGAATGAGAGATGGGAGGGAGGGAGCAGGAGAGAAAGAGGGAGGGAGGGAGCAGGAGAAAATGAGGGAGGGAGAGAATGAGAGAGGGAGAGGGAGGGAGCAGGAGAGAATGAAACAGGGAGGGATAGAATGAGGGAGAGGGAGAGGAAAGGAGAGAATTAGGGAGGGAGAAGAAGAGAGAGAAAATGAGGGAGAGGAAGAGAGCAGGAGAAAATGAGGGAGAGGGAGAGAGAGAGTGAGGGAGAGGGAGAGCGCAGGAGAGAATTAAGGAGAGGGATGGAGGGAGCAGGAAAGAATGAGGGAGAGGGATGGAGGGAGCATGAGAGAGCGATGAGGGAATGGTCCAGCACAAGCGTGGGATATAAAGGGTTCATGAGGGAGGTAGGGAAAGAGGAAAAGGGAGGGAAGGAGGGATAGAGTGATAGAGGGAGGGATGCCATTTATTAGAGAGCAAAACCAAAGTGAGCTGTTAGAGCACTGTGTGTGTGTGTGTGTGTGTGTGTGTGTGTGTGTGTGTGTGTGTGTGTGTGTGTGTGTGTGTGTGTGTGTGTGTGTGTGTGTGTGTGTGTGTGTGTGTGTGTGTGTGTGTGTGTGTGTGTGTGTGTGTGTGTGTGTGTGTGTGTGTGTGTGTGTGTGTGTGTGTGTGTGTGTGTGTGTGTGTGTGTGTGTGTGTGTGTGTGTGTGTGTGTGTGTGAGTGAGTGAGTGAGTGAGTGAGTGAGTGAGTGAGTGAGTGAGTGAGTGAGTGAGTGAGTGAGTGAGTGAGTGAGTGAGTGAGTGAGTGAGTGAGTGAGTGAGTGAGTGAGTGAGTGAGTGAGTGAGTGAGTGAGTGAGTGAGTGAGTGAGTGAGTGAGTGAGTGAGTGAGTGAGTGAGTGAGTGAGTGAGTGAGTGTGTGTGTGTGTGTGTGTGTGTGTGTGTGTGTGTGTGTGTGTGTGTGTGTGTGTGTGTGTGTGTGTGTGTGTGTGTGTGTGTGTGTGTGTGTGTGTGTGTGTGTGTGTGTGTGTGTGAGTGAGAGATAGAGTGTGTGATAGAGTGTGTGATAGAGTGTGTGATAGAGTGTGTGATAGAGTGTGTGAGTGAGTGTTCAGACATATGTGACAGATCCTAAACAGGAATATTCTTTATGTGCTTGAGTATCAGACAAACTTTTCATGCAGGACTTTTTCTTTACTGACAGATGGCAACTGCCTCTTCAGACCAGGAACCTGGGAATAGTATTCTACTGGCTCTTCAGACCAGGAACCTTGGGATAGTATTCTACTGGCTCTTCAGACAAGCCTCAGACCAGGAACCTGGGATAGTATTATACCGTAGTATGTACTCTGTAACGTAAAACTGTAAATTAATAAATATGTATAGTCGAGCATCTTTTCGTGACAAAATATCGCGCTTAAAACGGGAACGGTTTTTATCCAAAAATGAAATAGCGCCCCTAGAGATCCAACAGGTTTTAAGTAGCATTGTTTAACTTTAATCTTTCTATTTGTAAGTTGAGACATATTTATAACACACACACCATGGGGTCTGCCTGCTGAGGGGCCTATCTGCGACTCCACTGGGTGTACACGTGTCTGAGAGAGACGGACAGAAGAAGGTCGAGACTTAAAGAGAGAAATAGGGAAGGAAACCCGGGAGAGTCAAAGAGATGTACCTGTACAAAGCTACCTGTTCAGACATCCCTAATCCAAAGCAGAAGGGAGCCTCCAAACAAGCGGAGAAGGGCCCAGGGAGACCGGCTTGCCAGGGAAAGAAATGTCAGCAGGGTTCTGCGGGGCCTGGGGCCAGACCCTACACCCCTCTGATGTTGTTGGTTGGGCTGAGAGCTAATACCCCTCTGGATGTCAAACAGCTGGAGGAGTTTCTCAATGTCCACGCTCTGTCACTACAGGACTGTGATGAACCAGACTGGCATGGCCTACAGGTAAGACTCTACCTGTGTGTGTGTGTGTGTGTGTGTGTGTGTGTGTGTGTGTGTGTGTGTGTGTGTGTGTGTGTGTGTGTGTGTGTGTGTGTGTGTGTGTGTGTGTGTGTGTTTCCGTTAACCATTGGAAACATGATGCAACATGGTATGAGCTGATGTTGTCCATCCTATTGGTTTAATCAGTGTTTGACAATGTTATAGGGAAGGGTTATAGGGATGGGGGAAGGGGAAGGGTTATATTACAGTGTCCTGTAGTAATGGCTGCTCAGTGAAACGACCTGTCCTGATTTGTACGAGATGCTTGCTAAAAAACTTCAATGAGCAAGCCTTCCTTCATGACCTGGCCTCTGTAAAATGGTATAGAATCAGCTTGACGAAGATGCTTGGACCTTCTTTTTTGGTATTTTCAGTAGTATTGTTAACAAACACACCTCCATAAATACAATTAGAATTAAAAACAGGTTCAGCCCCTGGTTCGACCGGGATCTTGCAGAGTTACTCCACCTCAAGAATTGCGTTTGACGAAAGGGTTCGGCACACGCATACTCAGGCTGACTGGCTATCGTTCAGGCAAATGAGAAATAAGTGCACTCAGGCTATCCAGAAGGCAGAAGTTAGTTACTTTAAGGAGCAGTTCTCTCTCTGTGGGTCGAACCCCAAGAAGTTCTGGAAAACGGTTAAAGACCTGGAGAATAAACCCTCTTCCTCGCAGATGCCCATGCCCCTTAATGTTGATGATGTGGTTGTTACTGACAAGAAGCACATGGCTGAGCTCTTTAATCACCACTTCATTAAGTCAGGATTCCTATTTGACTCGGCCATGCCTCCTTGCCCATCCAACACTTCCTCATCTCCAAGCCCTTCTAATGTGACCATCCACAATGCTCCTCCCTCTTTTCCCCCCCTGCCCCGCTACAAAGTTTCTCCCTGCAGGCAGTCACTGAGTCCGAGGTGCTAAAGGAGCTCCTTAAACTTGACCCCAAAAAAACATCTGGGTCAGATGGTTTAGACCCTTTCTTCTTTAAGATTGCTTCCCCTGTCAACGCCAAGCCTATATCTCCTTTCGAGGGAGGTTCCCATTACTTCTCCAACCTTTTAAACCTGTCTCTCCTCTCTGAGGTGGTACCCATTCCCATTGCTTGGAAGGCAGCCACGGTGGGTCCTTTCTTTAAAGGGGAAGATCAAGCTGATCCTAACTGTTATAGGCCTATTTCCATTTTGCCCTGTTTATCAAAAGTGTTGGGAAAAACTTGTCAATAATCAACTGACTGGCTTTCTCAAAGTCTATAGTATTCTCTTGGATATGCAATCTGGTTTCCGCTCAGGTTATGGATGTGTCACTGCAACCTTAAATGTCCTCAATGATGTCACCATTGCCCTTGAATTCTTAGCAATATTGTGCTGCTATTTTTATTGACTTGGCCCAAGCTTTTGATACGGTAGACCATTCCATTCTTGTGGGCCGGCTAAGGAGTACTGGTGTCTCGGAGGGGTCTTTTGGCTGGTTTGCTAACTACCTCTCTCAAAGTGCAGTGTATAAAGTGCAGTGTAAAAAGTCAGATAATCTGCTGTCCCAAACACTGCTTGTCACCAAGGGAGTACCCCAAGGCTCGATCCTAGGCCCCACGCTCTTCTCAATTTACATCAACAACATAGCTCAGGCCGTAGAAAGCTCTCTCATACATTTATATGCAGATGATACAGTCTTATAATCAGCTGGCCCCTCCCCGGATTTTGTGTTAAATGATCTACAACAAAGCTTTCTTAGTGTCCAACAAGCTTTCTCTACCCTTAACCTTGTTCTGAATACCTCCAAAACAAAGGTCATGTGGTTTGGTAAGTAGAATGCCCCTCCTCCCACAGGTGTTTTTACTACCTCTGAGGGTTTAGAGCATGATGCAGTCACCTCATACAAGTACTTGAGAGTATGGCTAGACGATACACTGTCCTTCTCTCAGCAGATATCAAAGCTGCAGGCTAAAGTTGAACTTGGTTTCCTCTATCGTAATCACTCCTCCTAGATGGATTTGTCCATATATATTTTGTTTTCTATGCTTTGGACAATTGTGTGAGTTGCAACATCCGCTTGGCATGAAACCATATTGGCCGTGCCTACTCTGCCATTGGAATGTCATTGGTATGCCCAGTGGATGCCAGATGGATGTTCTGGTAGAGGTGTGTCTGCTATGTGTGATGTCTGGCTGATTGCTGCTGTAGTCTTCTGTAGCTTGCTGTTAAGAACTAGCTGGTCTAACATGGTCAGTCAGGGATGTTAACATGTCCCCTCAGGGATGTTAACATGTCCCCTCAGGGATGTTAGCATGTCCCCTCAGGGATGTTAACATGTCCCCTCAGGGATGTTAACATGGTCAGTCAGGGATGTTAACATGTCCCCTCAGGGATGTTAACATGGTCAGTCAGGGATGTTAACATGTCCCCTCAGGGATGTTAGCATGTCCCCTCAGGGATGTTAACATGTCCCCTCAGGATGTTAACATGGTCAGTCAGGGATGTTAACATGGTCAGTCAGGGATGTTAACATGGTCAGTCAGGGATGTTAACATGCCCCCTCAGGGATGTTAACATGGTCAGTCAGGGTTGTTAACATGGTCAGTCAGGGATGTTAACATGGTCAGTCAGGGATGTTAACATGGTCAGTCAGGGATGTTAACATGGTCAGTCAGGGATGTTAACATGGTCAGTCAGGGATGTTAACATGGTCAGTCAGGGATGTTAACATGGCCACTCAGGGATGTTAACATGGCCACTCAGGCATGTGGAGACTGGGAAGGGGGGTCGTTCACTAATGTGCTTTGTCTTAGACACTGAAGAGGTTGTTTGTGACTGTTCCATCAAATTGAATGTGCAGCGAGTACATGATGAGTTGATGATTAGCAGAGACCTTTATCAAAGATGGGGTTGCAGGTAGCTTAGTGGTTAGAGCGTTGGGCCAGTCATCTAAATGTTGCTGGATCGAATCCCCGAGCTGACAAGGTCAAAATCTGTCGTTCTTCGCTTGAACAAGGCAGTTAACCCACTGTTCCCTGGTAGGCCATCATTGTAAATAAGAATTTGTTCTTAACTGATGAAAAAGGGTGCTATTCTGTCACTTTCTCTCTCTCTCTATCTTCCCCCTCTTTCTCTCTCTCTGCAGGCCAGAGAAGAGCCGTAGAACCATCTGACCATACAACATGACCCTGCAAGCCACAGTAAATCACTGGGGGCTCCTCGTCGTTACCGGTGACCTCTTTTAGCCCAGTGGATTGTGGGAGGTGCTCTGCCCCACAGGCACAACTGACAGGAAACCAGTGCCCTTATTCAGACATCATCAGATCAATATCATCTGCATATCCACATCTGTACCTAAATATAAATCTTTGCAGCGCTGGAAAATCAATGCAGGGGCTTTAGCTTTTTAACAAGCACAACAACAGGGTTCTTTACCCCGTGTGACCGTTCTACAGCCAGATTTGTCCTGCTGAGATTTATCAAGCGTGCACCTGTGGCAACAAAGTCAATGTTTTAGAAGGTCTGTAAACCTTTTCCGTGTTTGTTTTGGACAGTTGTCTATATAAGGAGTGATCCTGGAGGTCTCTGCTGTGATTTATGTGTGTTTATCAGCAGACAGAGAGAGATGGTAAGAGGAAGAGAGTGAGAGGAAAGGAAGGAGATAGAGGGGTAGGGAAAGAGAGGTGTTAAGATGAAGAGAGTGAGAGGAAAGGAAGGAGATAGAGGGGTAGGAAAAGAGAGGTGTTAAGAGGAAGAGAGTGAGAGGAAAGGAAGGAGATAGAGAGGGGTAGATAGAGAGAGAAAGGGAAAGAGGAAGAGAGTGAGAGGGAAGGAAGGAGAAAGAGAGGGATAGGGAGAGAGAGGTGGTAAGAGGAAGAGATTGAGAGGGAAGGAGATAGAGAGGGATAGGGAGAGAGAGAGGGAAAGAGGAAGGGAGTGAGAGGGAAGGAAGGAGCTAGAGAGGGATAGGGAGAGAGAGGTGGTAAGAGGAAGAGATTGAGAGGGAAGGAGATAGAGAGGGATAGGGAGAGAGAGAGGGAAAGAGGAAGGGAGTGAGAGGGAAGGAAGGAGATAGAGAGGGATAGGGAGAGAGGGAAAGAAGGGGTGGTGGGGGTGGAGAGAGATAATGAATGTAATAGCCCTGCCAGAAGGTCATATGCTTGGCCTGGACCAACATACTGGATCACATACTGACGGTTTCAATCTGTGTGTCTATGTGCACTTATCCCCCTCTCTGTCTGTCTGTCTGTCTGTCTGTCTGTCTGCCTGCCTGCCTGGCTGCCTGCCTGCCTGCCTGCCTGCCTGCCTGCCTGCCTGCCTGTCTGTCTGTCTGTCTGTCTGTCTGTCTGTCTGTCTGTCTGGTTTCACAGTATTCACAGAGCAGTAAGGGCTGTTAATTGGAGTTTAGTGAAGTTGTAGTGTGTTGTACGCCAACAGAAACAGCCTCAGCGTAAATGCGCCAAAAGCTCATATCTTATTCATCTCGGAAAACACCTGAATATTTAACCAAGGAACAGCAGGTGTTCTCAGTAAATACTTAATTGGCCAGACTATCAGAGAGGAGTGTCTGGCGTGTGTGTGTGTGTGTGTGTGTGTGTGTGTGTGTGTGTGTGTGTGTGTGTGTGTGTGTGTGTGTGTGTGTGTGTGTGTGTGTGTGTGTGTGTGTGTGTGTGTGTGTGTGTGTGTGTGTGTGTGTGTGCCTGTGCGTGTGCGTGTTTGTGTGTGTCTGAATTGTAATAAGTGCTTTGTTGGCATCACAAGTTCCGTCACAATGTCATTTGAGTATTGATGCCGTCTTTTGCTGACATCTTGAGGGATAGAGAACACAGTTTGGCAGGCTTCGTAATAGCATGTGACTTTGGCAATGATGACTGTTGATCATTGTTTATGTTGTACTTTACAGACTGGTTCTGAGCCAAACTCCCGTGTCACATTTGACTACAACAGTCGACACAAATCACTTCAAACTGGAGAGAAACTATTCTGGGTGTTACACTGCATTTAGGTGTTACTGTATCTGCTGGGTTTGAAGTGAACCACACTGGTGGGGCCGTAGGCAATACAGAACCTATTCTGTCTCTTGTGTTGTATTATGTGAAGGGTCAGTAAGAGAGATTCAGTAGAGGAGAGGTCAGGGAGGTCAGTAAGAGAGATTCAGTGGAGGAGAGATCAGGGAGGTCAGTAAGAGAGATTCAGTAGAGGAGAGGTCAGGGAGGTCAGTAAGAGAGATTCAGTAGAGGAGAGGTCAGGGAGGTCAGTAAGAGAGATTCAGTAGAGGAGAGGTCAGGGAGGTCAGTAAGAGAGATTCAGTGGAGGAGAGATCAGGGAGATCAGTAAGAGAGATTCAGTGGAGGAGAGGTCAGGGAGGTCAGTAAGAGAGATTCAGTAGAGGAGAGGTCAGGGAGGTCAGTAAGAGAGATTCAGTAGAGGAGAGGTCAGGGAGGTCAGTAAGAGAGATTCAGTGGAGGAGAGGTCAGGGAGGTCAGTAAGAGAGATTTAGTGGAGGAGAGGTCAGGGAGGTCAGTAAGAGAGATTCAGTAGAGGAGAGGTCAGGGAGGTCAGTAAGAGAGATTCAGTAGAGGAGAGGTCAGGGAGGTCAGTAAGAGAGATTCAGTGGAGGAGAGATCAGGGAGATCAGTAAGAGAGATTCAGTGGAGGAGAGGTCAGGGAGGTCAGTAAGAGAGATTCAGTAGAGGAGAGGTCAGGGAGGTCAGTAAGAGAGATTCAGTAGAGGAGAGGTCAGGGAGGTCAGTAAGAGAGATTCAGTGGAGGAGAGGTCAGGGAGGTCAGTAAGAGAGATTCAGTAGAGGAGAGGTCAGGGAGGTCAGTAAGAGAGATTCAGTAGAGGAGAGGTCAGGGAGGTCAGTAAGAGAGATTCAGTAGAGGAGAGGTCAGGGAGGTCAGTAAGAGAGATTCAGTAGAGGAGAGGTCAGGGAGGTCAGTAAGAGAGATTCAGTAGAGGAGAGGTCAGGGAGGTCAGTCAGAGAGATTCAGTGGAGGAGAGGCCAGGGAGGTCAGTAAGAGAGATTCAGTAGAGGAGAGGTCAGGGAGGTCAGTAAGAGATATTCAGTAGAGGAGAGGTCAGGGAGGTCAGTAAGAGAGATTCAGTGGAGGAGAGGTCAGGGAGATCAGTAAGAGAGATTCAGTAGAGGAGAGGTCAGGGAGGTCAGTAAGAGATATTCAGTAGAGGAGAGGTCAGGGAGGTCAGTAAGGAGAGATTCAGTGGAGGAGGGAGAGGTCAGGGAGGTCAGTAAGAGAGATTCAGTGGAGGAGGGAGTCCTGGTTCATTACTGATTTGTCAATATAAGTGATTGGTTTCCTAGGTACCCATCAATAATTTTCTCCCCAACACAAATCTAAGATAGTCTATTGTTTGTGCTAATGAGTATTCTAAGGGTGATTAGTGTCCGTGACACTCATCAATAAGCCAACCTGGGCACATCACTCACACACACCTTTAAGCAGATCTCAGAGTCAGTAGGACAAAACTCAATCACAGAGACACCCACATTGAGAGGAGGGTCAGTTATACGTTATACCTTCTCTCTCTCTCTCTCTCTCTCTCTCTCTCTCTCTCTCTCTCTCTCTCTCTCTCTCTCTCTCTCTCTCTCTCTCATCTCACTCTCTTTCTCTCTCCTCCCTGTCTCACTCTCTCTCTCTCTCTCTCTCTCCTCTCATCTCACTCTCTTTCTCTCTCCTCTGTCTCACTCTCTGTCTCACTGTCTCACTCTCTTTCTCTCTCTTTCCCTCCTCTCTCTCTCTCTCTCTCTATCTCTCTCTCTCTCTCTCTCTCTCCTCTGTCTCACTCTCTGTCTCTCTCTCTCTCTCAATTCAATTCAATTCAAGGGCTCTCTCTTTCTCATCTCATTCTCCTTCTCTCTCTCTCTCTCATCTCACTCTCCTCTCTGTCTCTCTCTCTCTCTCTCTCTCTCTCTCTCTCTCTCTCTCTCTCTTTCCCTATCTCTCTCTTTCTGTCTCTCTCTTTCTGTCTCTCTCTCTCTCTCTCTCTCTCTCTCTCTCTCTCGCTCTCACTTTCAATTCAATTCAAAGGGCTTTATTGGCATGGAAATATATACGGTGTTGTAACAATTGTGCAAATACTTAAAGTACAAAAGTGAAAATAAATAAACATAAATATGGGTTGTATTTACAATGGTGTTTGTTCTTAATGCTTGACATTTTCTTGTGACAGGTCACAAATATAGATATGCGAGTTTATGAACATTTGATTTGTTTTAAAATTATTTGTAGGTCTGTTTAATTTGAGGGAAATATGTGTCTCTAATATGGTCATACATTTGGCAGGATGTTAGTAAGTGCAGCTCAGTTTCCACCTCATTTTGTGGACAGTGTGCACATTGCCTGTCTTCTCTTGAGAGCCAGGTCTGCCTACGGTGGCCTTTGTCAATAGCAAGGTTTTGCTCACTGAGTCTGTACATAGTCAAAGCTTTCCCTAGTTTTTGGTCAGTCACAGTGGTCAGGTATTCTGCCACTGTGTACTCTCTGTTTAGGGCCAAATAGCATTCTAGTTTGCTCTGTTTTTTTGTTAATTCTTTCCGATGTGTCAAGTAATTATCTTTTTGTTTTCTCATGATTTGGTTGGGTCTAATTTTGTTTGTCTCCTGGGGCTCTGTGTTTGTGTTTGTGAACAGAGGACCAGCTGCTTAGGGGACTCATCTCCAGGTTAATCTCTCTGTAGGGGATGGCTTTGTTATGGAACGTTTGGGAATATTTTCCTTTTAGGTGGTTGTAAAATTTAATGGCTCTTTTTTTTCTCTCTCTCTAGCCTGCGGTGTATAAGCGGTAGTTTAAGAGGTGTTCTGTATTATTAATGAGGGTTTATAAGCGGTAATTTAAGAGGTGTTCTGTATTATTAATGAGGGTGTATAAGCGGTAGATTACGAGGTGTTCTGTATTATTAATGAGGGTGTAGAAGCGGTAGTTTAAGAGGTGTTCTGTATTATTAATGAGGGTTTATAAGCGGTAGTTTAAGAGGTGTTCTGTATTATTAATGAGGGTTTATAAGCGGTAGTTTACCAGGTGTTCTGTATTATTAATGAGGGTTTATAAGCGGTAGTTTACGAGGTGTTCTGTATTATTAATGAGGGTTTATAAGCGGTAGTTTAAGAGGTGTTCTGTATTATTAATGAGGGTGTATAAGCGGTAGTTTACCAGGTGTTCTGTATTATTAATGAGGGTTTATAAGCGGTAGATTACGAGGTGTTCTGTATTATTAATGAGGGTGTATAAGCGGTAGATTACGAGGTGTTCTGTATTATTAATGAGGGTGTAGAAGCGGTAGTTTAAGAGGTGTTCTGTATTATTAATGAGGGTTTATAAGCGGTAGTTTAAGAGGTGTTCTGTATTATTAATGAGGGTTTATAAGCGGTAGTTTACCAGGTGTTCTGTATTATTAATGAGGGTTTATAAGCGGTAGTTTACGAGGTGTTCTGTATTATTAATGAGGGTTTATAAGCGGTAGTTTAAGAGGTGTTCTGTATTATTAATGAGGGTGTATAAGCGGTAGTTTACCAGGTGTTCTGTATTATTAATGAGGGTTTATAAGCGGTAGATTACGAGGTGTTCTGTATTATTAATGAGGGTGTATAAGCGGTAGTTTACGAGGTGTTCTGTATTATTAATGAGGGTTTATAAGCGGTAGATTACGAGGTGTTCTGTATTATTAATGAGGGTTTATAAGCGGTAGTTTACCAGGTGTTCTGTATTATAAATGAGGGTTTATAAGCGGTAGTTTACGAGGTGTTCTGTATTATTAATGAGGGTTTATAAGCGGTAGTTTAAGAGGTGTTCTGTATTATTAATGAGGGTGTATAAGCGGTAGTTTACCAGGTGTTCTGTATTATTAATGAGGGTTTATAAGCGGTAGATTACGAGGTGTTCTGTATTATTAATGAGGGTGTATAAGCGGTAGTTTACGAGGTGTTCTGTATTATTAATGAGGGTTTATAAGCGGTAGTTTATGAGGTGTTCTGTATTATTAATGAGGGTTTATAAGCGGAGTTTGAGTTTATTTTTTATTTTTACAGGGACAGTGCACATTAATCAACGTTTCAGTAAAAGTGCCGGTTTTAGCCAGCCGGCTAATTTTCAACCGCAGTCCCTGGGCAGGTTATTAAAAACAATTACAATATAGACAATAGCAGCATAGAACAAGCAAGACATAGCAACATAGGACAAGCAAGACATAGCATACAGACAGAGCAACATAGGACAAGCAAGACGTAGCATACAGACAGAGCAACATAAAACAAAAAGCAGCAAGACAAAATTCATAAAAGTAACAAAGTGTTTCCACACCTCACAAGCTACAGACAACAGACAACATGGAAAGCGGCAACACACAGCTAGGGACCATGTTCACAAATCTGATTGACCTTTAGCCATGTCTTCAAGCATTTTGTGAAAGTGTGATATGTGGTGCAGTTATGTGTGTCTGATGGCAGTGTATTCCAGGCATGGGAAGCTCTCACAGAGAAAACGGATTTACTAAAGGTGCTTTTCCTTTAAAGGGAACTATACAGTCACCTCTCATGGCAGACCTTGTGGATCTGCTGCCATATGTTTGGGTTTTCTGTTTAACAAAAATATTGAGTGGAGGGGGAGCCAGGCCGTTTAGGATCTTGAATACAAGACATGCGTCGGTGTATTGCACAAGATTTTACCAACTCAGGAGCTCATGCTTTCTGAGGATGTAACAGTGATGATGGCTATTGGGCTTCCTATCAAGCACTTTGAGAGCCTGTTTGTAGACAGACTGAATAGGTTTTAATGTTGTACAGCAAGCTTGGGCCCAACTAGTCAAGCAGTATGTTAAGTGGGGGAGTATCATAGATTTGAAGTACAGTTTTGCTACCTCTGTAGTCAAACAATTTCGCATAAATCGGAAATTAGCTAGGTTGAATTTGGTTATTTGAATTACCTTTTTCACCTGCTTTTTAAAAGAGAGGTTGGAATCAAGTATTATTATTATATTAATTACTTAATATATTAAGTATATTATTAATGAGGGTTTATAAGCGGTAGTTTAAGAGGTGTTCTCCCAGAAAGAGTCAGTCAAGGAGACACTTCCTGGAGAATTAGAGCTATAGGAATTAAACTGCACTGCCAGTTGTGCAAAAAATGTGCATGAAACTGAAGAATAACATTTAATTTCTTTCACATGAATAACATTCAGCCAGGTTTCAAAGAAAGTCCTGACCAGTGTATTGGAGTAGTGAACAGCATATATCCTGACCAGTGTATTGGAGTAGTGAACAGTGAATATCCTGACCAGTGTATTGGAGTTGTGAACAGTGAATATCCTGACCAGTGTATTGGAGTTGTGAACAGTGTATATCCTGACCGGTGTATTGTGGTATTCTACAGTGTATATCCCGATCAGTGTGTTGTGGTATTCTACAGCATATATCCTGACCAGTGTATTGTGGTATTCTACAGCATATATCCTGACCAGTGTATTGTGGTATTCTACAGTATATATCCTGACCAGTGTATTGTGGTATTCTACAGTATATATCCTGACCAGTATATTGTGGTATTCTACAGCATATATCCTGACCAGTGTATTGTGGTATTCTACAGTATATATCCTGACCAGTGTATCGTACAGTATATATCCTGACCAGTGTATTGTGGTATTCTACAGTATATATCCTGACCAGTGTATTGTGGTATTCTACAGTATATATCCTGACCAGTGTATTGTGGTATTCTACAGTATATATCCTGACCAGTGTGTTGTACAGGATAAATGCTGACCAGTGTATTGTACAAGATATTTCCTGACCAGTGTATTGGGGTATTCTACAGTGTATATCCCGATCAGTGTGTTGTGGTATTCTACAGCATATATCCTGACCAGTGTATTGTGGTATTCTACAGTATATATCCTGACCAGTGTATTGTGGTATTCTACAGTATATATCCTGACCAGTGTGTTGTACAGGATAAATGCTGACCAGTGTATTGTACAAGATA
>NC_092173.1:39323647-39326147 GCF_045791955.1 Oncorhynchus clarkii lewisi | reverse complement strand
GTGTGTCCAAAGTTTTGACTGGTTCTGTATATATACTGTATATACTGTATACAAACGTGTGATCCCATTTAATATATTCAATCTCCTGAGTCAATACATGTTTTAATCACCTTTGGCAGCTATTACAGCTGTGGGTCTTTCTGGGTAAAGAGCTTTTCACACCTGGATTGTGCAATTTTTCTTTTAAAAATTCTCCAAGTTCTGTTAAATTGGTTGTTGATTATTGCTAGACAGCCATTTTCAGGTTTTGCCATAGATTTTCAATCAGTTTTAAGTCAAACTCGGCCACTCAGGAACATTCACTGTCTTTTTGGTAAGCAACTCCACTGTAGATGTGGCCTTGTGTTTTAGGTTATTGTCCTGCTGAAAGCAGAGTGAACCCGGTTTTCCTCTAGAATTTTGTCTGTGCTAAATTCCATTCCGTTTTTTTTTTTTATTCTGAAAAACTCCCCAGTCTTTTATGATGACAAGCATACCCATGACATGTAGCAGCCACCACTATGCTTGAAAATATGGAGAGTGGTTCTCCGTAATGTGTTGAATTGGATTTGACCCAAACTTTACTCTTTGTCCTGAGTACAAAGTGTTAATTGCTTTGCCAGATTATTTTGCATTATCACTTAAGTGCCTTGTTGCAAACAGGATGCATATTATGGAATGTTTGTATTCTGTACAGGCTTCCTCCTTTTCACTCTGTCAATTGTGGAGTAACTACACTGTTGTAAGGATGGATTACTATCTATATGGTCATGCTGCCACTGACCCCTTGTTGACATGAGAAAGGCTTCAGTTTAGTGTCATACCAAGGTTGATCATTCCTGCAGGGAATTAGTTTAGTGTACCAAGGTTCATCGTGCCTGCAGGGCATTGGGACATTGCTGTTGTACCTTGACATAGGTACCTTGTACCTTGTTTATCTTGAATCATAACACACATAGAGGTGATAACCACTTACACTGCAATGAATGGACTGAATAACATTCTTTGCTGCTTTCAAATCAAGATAAGTCCCTTGTTGACGTCACTTGGTTACAGGAGACACTTCTATCATGAATGTGGGTCTGCCTGTACCCAACACGCGTTGTTGCCATGGAAGTTTATAGTGTAATAAAGCTACTGCTAGCTGCCTCTTTGTGCTCCGCTCACTGCTCAGCCTTGGATGGTACAATACACACTAAAAAACAACAGAACCTGATAGGTGCTCCTTTGGCTTGTAACCACAGCGGAACCCTTTTTGGTGCTACATAGAACCCTTTTTTGAAGGTTCAATGAAGAACCATGCTCATGAGGTTCTAAATGGAACCTGTATTATATTATGGTGTTATAAAGATACGTTTCCTACGTTTTTATAAAGAACCATTCAAACGTTTTCTATATAGCACCAAACAAGGGTTCCGCTGTGGTTAGAACCCTTTTATTACGGTTCAACATAGAACCTTTATAGAGAATGGTTCCATAAAGAACCTTTTTCAAACTGAAGGGTTCTTCGTGAATCCTTTTGAAGAACCATACAGGGTTGTCTATTCTAGTCAGCCATATTATATTGTTAAAATTCCATAGGTATTATTATTGTGTCAGTTGAGACGTTTGAATCAAGTGAGATACATCTGGAACAGCTGGGAGAGACTTGAGAACCACTGACTGATTTAGTAAAACCGTTCTTAATTGACACAAGGCCATATGTGAGTCTTTCACAAGACATCACATAGTCATACTATATATGATATGTATACGGCATAGCACAACACATTAGATAAACAGGAATGAGATTCTCACTCACGGTTGCTGTAAGTAAACCACGCCCCAAAATATGTGTATGAGCCACCTCCCCTACATTTCAATTATGATTAAAATAGCAAAGAACCTTTGAAGAGCTCAAAGGGTTATTGGTGAGGAACACTCATTTGTTTGTGTTTATCCTCTGATAGGCTGCCTTCCGCTATGAGGTCACCAATTTGATTGACAGACACATAACTGTCCTGACAGGGTGAAATTAAAGGTGAAATTAAATCACCTTTGATGGATTTAAATAATTAATTTCTCAATGACACACACGCCCACATGTCCTGCCCTCAGCCCTGACCCAAGGTGGAGGAGAGGGGGGAGGCGGCCTCTTTTCATCACGCCAGGCGCCGCCGCTGAGCGTGTGTGTGACCTCCAGGGTCTCCCTATCGCCTCTATTCTCTCCTCCATTCACTCCTTCCACTCACTCCATCCCAGGGATTTCATCATTGAATCTTGACACATGCATTTGTCACCACCACTCCCACCCCTATTACTCGCTGCATTGGTTCATTCCGTACAGTACATTCCTATAGCTAGGAGATATGGAGAGGTGGGTTAGCCACAGTAGTGGCTACAGGAGGGTACAGTGTTTGCCACACAGCCAATCCCTTAGCATACTGCTGTCCTGTCCTATCATAGCAGCCAGGGGAGAGATGACTGTACAGGGATAGTCCATGACATGTGACTGCATAATGGGAATAAACTCTGCCATATT
>NC_092173.1:39263647-39316147 GCF_045791955.1 Oncorhynchus clarkii lewisi | reverse complement strand
GATGAAGGGATGGTAGGAGGAGGAGGAGGGGTGTAGATATGGAGAGAGGGTGGGAGAGAGGAGGATGGAGGGATGGTAGGAGGAGGAGGAGGAGGAGGGGTGTAGATATGGAGAGAGGGTGGGGGGGAGGAGGAGGAGGGGGGTGTAGATATGGAGAGAGGGTGGGAGGGAGGAGGATGGAGGGATGGTAGGAGGAGGAGGAGGAGGAAGGGTGTAGATATGGAGAGATGGAGGGAGGGAGAAGGATGGAGGGATGGTAGGAGGAGTAATTGACTGGTGTGTGGTGAAGTAGATGATTGCACAGATTACAGTATTGCTATACAGTCGAGTCCAATCTCTGTTCCGATGTGCAGTTCATCAGTCCTAATGCATGTGCTTTTTCTTTCTCTGGGTGTTTGTGGTTTAGTGCAATTATTCCCAGCAGCCCCTAGCCAGATATAAAAGCAGAGATCAGTATTTGGGTGTGAGTTGAGAGATGTAGGTTGAGGGTTGCTATTTTGAGGCGATGTGGAATGAAAATGTGGAGTGGTGTGTGTGGACTGTGTAATATTTCAGAGGTAGCTAGTAGTCCAGTGTTGTTGAGATAAGGGCCAAGCTACTACCCCAGGGTCAGTGATCAGAAACCTGACTCAGGGTCAGTGAGCGGAAACCTGACCCAGGGTCAGTGATCAGAAACCTGACTCAAGGTCAGTGATCAGAAACCTGACTCAGGGTCAGTGATCAGAAACCTGACTCAAGGTCAGTGATCAGAAACCTGACTCAAGGTCAGTGATCAGAAACCTGACTCAAGGTAAGAACGGCCCATGTTCTGAATTCTGCCGCTGTACATTTCAAAAGTGCTGAACAAATAGTTATATTGACTACATCCATTTTAGCTCGTTCATCAATGTCTTAATCAAAATCACGGATTGCCTCTTATCCGCTCATCGTCCCATCATATGCCATAGTTTGTACATCTCATTTGTCAGAGGAACCACATTTGTTTAAAAACCTGTTTGGGATAGGGGGTGGTATTTTCACGTCCGGATGAAAATCGTGCCCAAAGTAAACTGCCTGCTACTCAGACCTGGAAGCTAGGATATGCATATAATTAGTAGATTTGGATAGAAAACACTCTAAAGTTTATAAAACTTTAAAGTATGTCTGTGAGAATAACAGAACTTATTTGGCAGGCGAAACCCCAAGGACAAACCATCCAGGAATTATTTTGTTGTTGAGGTGACTGTGTTTTCTAGATTCCTGAGGCATCTGATTGCAGTTCCTAGGGCTTCCACTAGATCTCAACAGTCTTTAGAAATTGGTTGATGTTTTTCTTTTGAGTAATGAAGAAGTATGGCTGTTCAGAGTCTAGTGTACTGTTGTGTTTGGGGCGCGCAACCTAGAGCTCGCTCCACTTTCATTTTTTCCTCTATTGTACACGGTTTATTCCGTCTCAAATTGTATCGATTATTTACGTTTTAAAATACCGAAAGTTGTATTAGGAAAATTGTTTGAAATGTTTGGACCAAGATTACAGGTAAATTATTAGATAATGTGTAGTCATGTTGGGCAGTTGGGAACGGTGTTTTTCTGAATCAAATGCGCCAAATAAATTGACATTTTGGGGATATAACGACGGAATTAATCGAACAAAAGGGCATTTGTGATGTTTATGGGACATATTGGAGTGCCAACAAAAGAAGATCTTCAAAGGTAAGGCATGAATTACATCGTTATTTCTGAATTTTGTGTCGCGCCCTGCGGGATGATATATGATTGTCATGTGTTTGTTTGATGGGGTGCTGTCCTCAGATAATAGAAGGTTTGCTTTTGCCGTAAAGCCTTTTTGAAATCTGACACGGTGGCTGGATTAACAAGAAGTTAAGCTGTATTTTGGTGTATTGCAGTTGTGATTTTATGAAAGTGAAATATTTCTAATAATTTATTTAGAATTTCGCACTCTGCAATTTCACCGGATGTTGTCGAAGCGGTTGTTAAGCAAGTCAGCCATATCAGCCATGTTTTTTTTAAGGCAGTAAATGAGGCTGAATGAAATGTTTCACTGCCAGACAAGGCTCCGCTGATAGTCAGGTGAAGCAGTGGTAAGGATTCACTCCATGGTGCTGAAAAGAAATCTCTGTTGTTGGGACAGCTTTATGTCGGCCCTAACAGTTTGTGGGGCACCATTTGTCACCATTATAGTGCAATTAATGTATTGTTTAGTGTTGTGTAGTGGCTTTGCTGGCATGCATCAAAAACATAATTTTTTTTTAGTTTGCCCCACCAAGATGTACACGCTAAAATCACCGCTGCATATCTCAGATCCCTTTTTACAAAACATTAAATACAAATGTCATCAACGAATACAAAAATAACCGTTAAGTGTTTCGTTGGCAAAATATTAAATGTTTGCAGTTGTGTTCACTATTACCGGCAATAAGTGCACAGAATACTAAATCATTCCGTTAGTATTATGCCGTGTACAAAACACCGTGCTTCTACACCTGCATTGCCTGCTGGTTGGGGTTTTAGGCTGGGTTTCTGTACAGCACTTTGTGACATCGGCTGATGTAAAAAAAAAAGGGGCCTTATTAAATACATTTGATTGAAATGGAATTGATCCAGGCAATGGGAACTTTCAAACTGTTATGATTTTTATACAATATTGTAGAGATGCAGAGATACAGAGAATGAAGTTGGGTTGTTTCACTGGGTACAAATTGGTTGTTTCAACATAACCCACTGAGTACAAACTGGTTGTTTCAACGCAACCCAGTGGGTACAAACTGGTTGTTTCAACGTAACCCACTGGGTACAAACTGGTTGTTTCAACGTAACCCACTGAGTACAAACTGGTTGTTTCAACGTAACCCACTGGGTACAAACTGGTTGTTTCAACGTAACCCACTAAGTACAAACTGGTTGTTTCAAAGTAACCCACTGAGTACAAACTGGTTGTTTCAACGTAACCCACTGAGTACAAACTGGTTGTTTCAACGTAACCCACTGGCTACAAACTGGTTGTTTCAACGTAACCCACTGGGTACAAACTGGTTGTTTCAACGTAACCCACTGGGTTCAAACTGGTTGTTTCAACGTAACCCACTGGGTTCAAACTCTCGTGAATCACAGCCACGTGTCAGTTTGAAGCCTTTGTCAGCACAGTTTAGATTGGCAGTGTTCCTCTTTGACAGACATGTCACCAGAGACACCGAAGATCATGATAAACCTCTGTGTGTGTGTGTGTGTGTGTGTGTGTGTGTGTGTGTGTGTGTGTGTGTGTGTGTGTGTGTGTGTGTGTGTGTGTGTGTGTGTGTGTGTGTGTGTGTGTGCGTGTGTGCGTGTGTGCGTGTGCACGCGTGTGCGTGTGTGTGCGTGTGTGTGTGTGCGTGTGTGTGTGTGTGTGTGTGTGCTTGTTTGTGTTTTTTCATTCAGTGACTACATGCTTTACTCTCCCTCTCTTCCCTGATTCCAGGCATTTTCCACACCTCCTCCTACCTCCTCCCTGTTTATTTCCCCACCCAACAGAAGCATTTATCACCCAGTCCTTTTTCTCTTCCTGATGGAGAACAGAACATACATGGATCTTTTCTGAATGCTTCTGTATACAATGATCCAAATACATATATTGCGTGTGTGTGTGTGTGTGTGTGTGTGTGTGTGTGTGTGTGTGTGTGTGTGTGTGTGTGTGTGTGTGTGTGTGTGTGTGTGTGTGTGTGTGTGTGTGTGTGTGTGTGTGTGTGTGTGTGTGTGTGTGCTATATTGCTGATTTGCCCAGTACTTACAGTAGCAGTAATCTTTCTGAGAGAGAGCGAGAGAGAGAGAGAGAGAGCAAGAGAGAGAGAGAAAGAGTGAGAGAGAGAGAGAGAGAGAGAGAGAGAGAGAGAGAGAGAGAGAGAGCGAGAGCTGCGCTCCATTCCTCTCACTCCCCGATAGGACCACCAGAGGAGATGGAGCTATAGTGCTGAGAACACAACAACGAAAGAAAAGAAGAGGACAGTGACATAATAACTGGGAGAAATAGAATATAAGAGGCGATAGAGTGAAGAGGGGAATCTGGGGCAGATACACATCAGTGATAAACATTAACATCGGCAGGCTGGAGCAAGAGAACGTGAAAAAGGCTTGGAGAAAAATACATCAAAAGAAGAAGCCAGAGAGCGGAGCGAGGTGAAGGATGACAGAGCAGCTTGCCCCGTCCTGAGATCACCTCCTCCTCCCTCTCCTCACCCCTCCTCTGACGCCATCACTCCCCCATCACTCTCTCTCCCCCATCACTCTCTCTCTCTCTCTGTGGTTAAACTAGACTTGATGACCAGTCCTGACCAGATTCTACTCCCATCGCAACCCTCTGGAATCTCTCTCAGCGTTCTGACTCTGGCAGTCTTTTGACCACGTTCAGATATTCTCTCCAGGAGAAGACAGGAAGGAATTAGAAGAAGGGGGAAGTTGTGTTTTTCTGGACAACAAACAAGTCTCTGCCATCTCTTTTCTGTAAGGACTGACCTTTCCTTTCAGAAGGAAGGACCTACGACATCCAGAAGACATTTTCAGAACAACACTTCTGAAAAATAAACAACACTTTAACACGGAAAGAAGACATTTTAACCAGGAGGACATTTTAACACCAACAGAGCATTTCAACAAAAGATCAAGACATTTTTTAAGATTCTCACGGACCGTCTCTGTTTATTTTTTTGCAACTCTCTGTTCATTCACTTCTCTTGGACTCTCTGTCCTGTACATTTCTCTGAGAGTGTCAGTCGGTCCATCCAGCCCAGCAATGCAGGTGTCTATAGCATGTACGGACCCCCACATGAAACGTGGAAATGGGGACCACAAGAATACCTCCAGCCCGGGCAATGCAGCCCGGGCCAAGTTCAGAACTGTGGCCATCATAGCACGCAGCTTTGGGGCGTTCGCACCCCGGCACCACATCTCCCTCAAAGAGTCCACGGGGAAACTGACCGGCATGAAATACAGGTGTGTGTGTGTGTGTGTGTGTGTGTGTGTGTGTGTGTGTGTGTGTGTGTGTGTGTGTGTGTGTGTGTGTGTGTGTGTGTGTGTGCGCGCGCGTGCGTGCGTGCGTGCGTGCGTGCGTGCGTGCGTGCGTGCGTGCGTGCGTGGCTAAAGCTGGGGGATGGTATAGAGTGTGTGTTGTGTCGTTAACGTAGTCTAAGTATACATATATCTTGGACTAGTATTTGTTTTGTTTGTGTCAAGTCGTCTCTTGCTGTTTGAATATCTTTCCTGGTTTGTCTTCTCTCCATATATTTACCACTCCAAGCTCACCCTGTGTTTGTATCTGTGTACATTTTGCCATTGTGTCTGTGCGTTTGTTTATGTATGTGAGGGAGAGAGAAAAAGGCAGAAAGAGAGAGTGAGAGAGAGTGAGTCATTGTGGAGAGATGAGGGTGCAGTACAGGTAGGGATTCAGACACTACAGTAGGAATGACAGTAGGAATGACAGTAGGAAGGACAGTAGGAAGGACAGTAGGAATGACAGTAGGAAGGACAGTAGGAAGGACAGTAGGAATGACAGTAGGAAGGACAGTGGAAGGACAGTAGGAAGGACAGTAGGAAGGACAGTGGGAAGGACAGTAGGAAGCCCAGTAGGAAGGACAGTGGGAAGGACAGTAGGAAGGACAGTGGGAAGGACAGTAGGAAGGACAGTAGGAAGGACACTACAGTAGGAAGTACAGGAGCAGGGACAGCAGGAAGGACAGTAGGAAAGACAGTAGGAAGGACAGTAGGAAGGACACTACAGTAGGAAGTACAGTAGGAAATACAGTAGGAGGGACAGCAGGAAGGACAGCAGGAAGGACAGCATGAAGGACACTACAGTAGGAAGGACACTAGGAAGAACACAACAGTAGGAAGGACAGTAGGAAAAACACAACAGTAGGAAGGACAGCAAGAAGGACACTACAGTAGGAAACACAGTAGGAAGGACAGTAGGAAGAACACAACAGTAGGAAGGACAGCAAGAAGGACACTACAGTAGGAAACACAGTAGGAAGGACACAACAGTAGGAAACACAGCAGGAAGGACACAACAGTAGGAAGGACAGAAGGAAGAACACAACAGTAGGAAGGACAGAAGGAACATCATCATCCTTTAAAATCATGACCCCAGTCATTATCCCTTCTATAATGTCCCCCTGGTGAACACTTTAAAATCATGACCCGAGTCATTATCCCCTCTATAATGTCCCCCTGGTGAGCACTTTAACATCATGACCCCAGTCATTATCCCCTCTATAATGTTCCCCTGGTGAGTACTTTAAAATCATGACCCCAGTCATTATCTCCTCAATAATGTCACCCTGGTGAGCAATGTGGGAAATCTCATTGGGATTTGGTGTCAGTCTCTCTTCCTCTCTCTCTCTCTCTCTCTCTCTCCTCCACACACACACACACACACGCACATGCACACGCGCACGAACGCACACGCACGCACGCACGCACGCACACACACACACACACACACACACACACACACACACACACACACTCACACATAGGAGCCAGTTTTACAGTACTTAGCAGTGTGCTCCCGTCCTGAGAGGAGACAGACTCTCTCTGGTCCCTCTGCTGTAATTATACTGATGGACACTGTGTGGCTGTGTGTGTTTGAATGTGTATGTGTGTGTGTGTGCGTGCGTGCGCTCTCTCGCTTTTTACACACTGTTAGGCTGAAAGCACAGGAAATGTGGCCAGATGATGA
The DNA here is from genome assembly GCF_045791955.1 of Oncorhynchus clarkii lewisi. Classification (NCBI taxonomy): domain Eukaryota; kingdom Metazoa; phylum Chordata; class Actinopteri; order Salmoniformes; family Salmonidae; genus Oncorhynchus; species Oncorhynchus clarkii. The sequence goes on along the minus strand of NC_092173.1, from coordinate 39,309,441 downwards.
GCTCAATTTGAATGGCAATGCTCGTGCACACACATAAATTAAATTCCCAGGATCCTATCCCTCTCACAGTACATGATGACAGAGGGGTTTCAATAGAACAGTACAAGTCCACAGTGCTGTCAGATTGTCTGAAAAGGACCACAGTTCTGTCAGACTGTCAGTATAGGTCCACAGTGCTGTCATATTGTCAGTATAGGTCCACAGTGCTGTCATATTGTCAGTATAGGTCCACAGTGCTGTCATATTGTCAGTATAGGTCCACAGTGCTGTCATATTGTCAGTATAGGTCCACAGTGCTGTCATATTGTCAGTATAAGACCACAGTGCTGTCAGAATATCAGTATAAGACCACAGTGCTGTCAGAATATCAGTATAGGTCCACAGTGCTGTCAAATTGTCTGTATATGTCCACAGTGCTCTCAGATTGTCAATATAGGTCCACCGTACTGTCAGTATAGGTCCACAGTGCTGTCAGACTATCTGTATAGGACCAAAGTGCTGTCGGATTGTCTGTATATTTCCACAGTGCTGTCAGAATGTCAGTATTGAACCACAGTGCTGTCAGACTGTCTGTATTGGACCACAGTGCAGTCAGGCTATTAGTATAGGACCACAGTGCTGTCAGACTGTCTTTATAGGGCCACAGTGCTGTCAGATTGTCAATATAAATACACTGTGCTGTCAGATTGTCAGTATAGGGCCACAGTGCTGTCAGACTGTCTTTATAGGGCCACAGTTCCATCAGATTGTCAGTATAGGTCCACAGTGCTGTAAGATTGTCAGTGTCGGTCCACAGTGCTGTCAGATTGTCTGAAAAGAACCACAGTTCTGTCAGATTGTCAGTATAGGTCCACAGTGCTGTAAGATTGTCAGTGTCGGTCCAAAGTGCCGTCATACTGTCAGTATAGGTCCACAGTGCTGTCATATTGTCTGAATAGGTCCACAGTGTTGTCAGTTAGTCAGTATATGTCCACCGTGCTGTCAGATTGTCAGTATCAGTCCACAGTGCTGTCAGATTGTCAGTATAGATCCACAGTGCTGTCAGATATTCAGTATAAATCCACAGTGCTGTCAGATTGTCAGTATAGGACCACAGTGCTGTCAAATTGTCTGTATAGGTCCACAGTGTTGTCATATTGTCAGTATAGGACAATAGTGCTGTCAAATTTTGTGTATAGTACCAAAGTGCTGTCAGACTATCAGTATAGGACCACACTGCTGTCAGAATGCCTGTACAGGACCACAGTGCTGTCAAATTGTCTGTATAGGTCCACAGTGCTCTAAGATTGTCAATATATGTCCACAGTGCCATCAGATTGTCAGTATAGGTCCACAGTGCTGTCCGATTTTCAGTATAAGTCCACAGTGCTGTCAGATTGTCAGTATAAGACCACAGTGCTGTCAGATTGCCTGTATAGGACAACATTGCTGTCAAATTGTCTGTATAGGTCCACAGTGCTGTCAAATTGTCAGTATTGGACCACAGTGCTGTCATATTGACAGTATAGGATAATAGTGCTGTCAAATTGTGTGTATTGTACAACAGTGCAGTCAGACTATCAGTATAGGACCACAGTGCTGTCAGACTGTCAGTGTCGGTCCATAGCACTGTCAGATTGTCAGTATAGGACCACGGTGCTGTCACATTGTCAGCAAAGGACATTAGTGCTGTCAAATTGTGTGTTTAGTATCACAGTGCTGTCAAAATAACAGGGTAGGACCACAGTGCTGTCAGAATGTCAGTGTAGGTCCACAGTTCCGTCAGATTGTCAGTATAGGACCAAAGTGCTGTCAGACTGTCAGAATAGGACCACAGGGCCGTCACACTGTCAGTATAAGACCACAGTGCTGTCAAACTGTCAGCATAGGACCACAGTGCTGTCAGAATATCAGTATAGGACCACAGTGCTGTCAGAATATCAGTATAGGACCACAGTGCTGTCAGAATATCAGTATAGGACCACAGTGCTGTCAGAATATCAGTAAGGACCACAGTGCTGTCAGACTGTCATTGTAGGTCCACAGTGCTGTCAGACTGTCAGTATAGGACCACAGTGCTGTCAGACTGTCATTGTAGGTCCACAGTGCTGTCAGAATATCAGTATAGGACCACAGTGCTGTCAGACTGTCAGTATAGGACCACAATGCTGCCAGACTGTCAGTATAGGACCACCGTGCTGTCAGATTGTCAGTATAGGTCGCCAGTGCTGTCATATTATCGGAATAGGACCATATTACTGTCAGACTGTCTATATAGGACCACACTGCTGTCAGAATATCAGTATAGGACCACAATGCTTTCAGAATATCAGTATAGGACCATAGTGCTGTCAGATTGGCAGGATATGTCCACAGTCCTGTCAGATTGTCAGTATAGGTCCACAGTGCTCTCAGATTGTCAATATAGGTCCACTTTGCTGTCAGACTGTCTGTATAGGACCAAAGTGCTGTCGGATTGTCTGTAGAGGACCACGGTGCTGTCAGACTGTATGTATAGGACCACACTGCTGTCAGATTGTCAGTATAGTACCACAGTGCTGTCATACTGTCATTGTAGGACCACAGAGCTGTCAGACTGTCTGTATAGGACCACTGTGCTGTCAGACTGTCAGTATAGGACCACAGTGCCATCAGACTGTCAGTATAGGTCCACAGTGCTGTCAAATTGTCTGTATCGGTCCAGGGTGCTCTCAGAATGTCAATATAGGTCCACAGTGCTGTCAGACTGCCAGTAATGAACCACAGTGCTGTCAGACTGTCTGTATTGGACTACAGTGCTCTCAGACTGTCAGTTTAGGACCACAGTGCTGTCAGACTGTCTGTATTGGGCCACAGTGCTGTCAGACTGTCTGTATAGGTCCACAGTGCTGTCAGACTGTCAGTATTGGACCACAGTGCTGTCAGACTGTCAGTATAGGACCACAGTGCTGTCAGATTGTCAGTATTGGACCACAGTGCTGTCAGACTGTCTGTATAGTTCCACAGTGCTGTCAGTATTGGATCAAAGTGTTGTCAGACTGTCATTTTAGGACCACAGTGCTGTCAGACTGTAAGTATAGGACCACAGTGTTGTCAGGCTGTCTGTATTGGACCACAGTGCTGTCAAACTGTCAGTATAGGACCACAGTTCTGTCAGACTATCGGAAGGACATTAATTATGTAGCATGCAGTGGACAGAGCAGGGCTTTTTTTGCAATTGGGGAGGAAAGGCTAGGGTTACTGTTAACGACACTAAGGCTGGAGCTTGTTGTGTCTGTGTAGATCACTCAGTACTCTATTGTCTTCTACTAACAGGAGGCATGACCCAGTAGGGTCGCGTTATCTTCTCTACTCTTATTACGGTATACTTTAAAAACATTCACACACACACCACCCCAGACACACAACCCATCAACGTGCGTTGGCAAGAATCTGCTCTGGCAGTTAAGAAGAAATGGAGGAGATTTGTATTATTTACGTAACCAGGATAGTCAGTAAGAACAAATTCTTATTTACAATGACGGCCTACCCCAGCCAAAACCGGACAACATTTATGCCAATTGTGCGCCACCCTGTCGTGTGCATGATGTGATGCAGCCTGGATTCAAACCAGGTACTGCAGTGACACCATTTGCGCTGAGATGCAGTGTCTAAGACCACTGCACCACTCGGGAGCCCTGAGGTTCTGAGATGACAGTTATTGGCAGAGAAACAGCTACTATGGAGAATGTAGAGGTAGAGAAACAGCTACTATAGAGAATGGAGAGGTAGAGAAACAGCTACTATAGAGAATGGAGAGAAACAGCTACTATAGAGAATGGAGAGAAACAGCTACTATGGAGAATGGAGAGAAACAGCTACTATAGAGAATGGAGAGGTAGAGAAACAGCTACTATAGAGAATGGAGAGGTAGAGAAACAGCTACTATAGAGAATGGAGAGGAACAGCTACTATAGAGAATGGAGAGAAACAGCTACTATAGAGAATGGAGAGGAACAGCTACTATAGAGAATGGAGAGGTAGAGAAACAGCTACTATAGAGAATGGAGAGAAACAGCTACTATAGAGAATGGAGAGAAACAGCTACTATAGAGAATGTAGAGAAACAGCTACTATAGAGAATGGAGAGAAACAACTACAATAGAGAATGGAGAGGTAGAGAAACAGCTACTATAGAGAATGGGGAGAAACAGCTACTATAGAGAATGGAGAAAAACAGCTACTATAGAGAATGGAGAGAAACAGCTACTATAGAGAATGGAGAGAAACAGCTACCATAGAGAATGGAGAGAAACAGCTACTAGAGAGAATGGAGAGGAACAGCTACTATAGAGAATGGAGAGAAACAGCTACTATAGAGAATGGAGAGAAACAGTTACTATAGAGAATGGAGAGAAACAGTTACTATAGAGAATGGAGAGAAAAAACTACTATAGAGAATGGAGAGGAAGAGAAACAGCTACTATAGAGAATGGAGAGAAACAGCTACTATAGAGAATGGAGAGGAACAGCTACTATAGAGAATGGAGAGGAACAGCTACTATAGAGAATGGAGAGAAACAGTTACTATAGAGAATGGAGAGAAACAGTTACTATAGAGAATGGAGAGAAACAGCTACTATAGAGAATGGAGAGGTAGAGAGATCAGCTACTATAGAGAATGGAGAGGAACAGCTACTATAGAGAATGGAGAGAAACAGCTACTATAGAGAATGGAGAGGAACAGCTACTATAGAGAATGGAGAGAAACAGCTACTATATAGATTGGAGAGAAACAGCTACTATAGAGAATGGAGAGGTAGAGAAACAGCTACTATAGAGAATGGAGAGGAACAGCTACTATAGAGAATGGAGAGGAACAGCTACTATAGAGAATGGAGAGAAACAGCTACTATAGAGAATGGAGAGGAACAGCTACTATAGAGAATGGAGAGAAACAGCCGCTATAGAGAATGGAGAGGAACAGCTACTATAGAGAATGGAGAGGAACAGCTACTATAGAGAATGGAGAGGAACAGCTACTATAGAGAATGGAGAGGAAGAGCTACTATAGAGAATGGAGAGGAACAGCTACTATAGAGAATCGAGAGGTAGAGAAACAGCTACTATAGAGAATGGAGAGAAACAGCTACTATAGAGAATGGAGAGGTAGAGAAACAGCTACTATAGAGAATGGAGAGGTTGAGAAACAGCTACTATGGAGAATGGAGAGGAACAGCTACTATAGAGAATGGAGAGAAACAGCTACTATAGAGAATGGAGAGGTAGAGAAACAGCTACTATAGAGAATGGAGAGGTAGAGAAACAGCTACTATAGAGAATGGAGAGAAACAGCTACTATAGAGAATGGAGAGAAACAGTTTCTATAGAGAATGGAGAGGTAGAGAAACAGCTACTATAGAGAATGGAGAGGAACAGCTACTATAGAGAATGGAGAGAAACAACTACTATAGAGAATGGAGAGGAACAGCTACTATAGAGAATGGAGAGAAACAGCTACTATAGAGAATGGAGAGGTAGAGAAACAGCTACTATAGAGAATGGAGAGGAACAGCTACTATAGAGAATGGAGAGGTAGAGAAACAGCTACTATGGAGAATGGAGAGAAACAGCTACTATAGAGAATGGAGAGAAACAGCTACTATAGAGAATGGAGAGAAACAGCTACTATAGAGAATGTAGAGAAACAGCTACTATAGAGAATGGAGAGAAACAGCTACAATAGAGAATGGAGAGGTAGAGAAACAGCTACTATAGAGAATGGGGAGAAACAGCTACTATAGAGAATGGAGAGAAACAGCTACTATAGAGAATGGAGAGAAACAGCTACTATAGAGAATGGAGAGAAACAGCTACTATAGAGAATGGAGAGAAACAGCTACTAGAGAGAATGGAGAGCAACAGCTACTATAGAGAATGGAGAGAAACAGCTACTATAGAGAATGGAGAGGTAGAGAAACAGCTACTATAGAGAATGGCGAGGTTGAGAAACAGCTACTATGGAGCATGGAGAGGAACAGCTACTATAGAGAATGGAGAGAAACAGCTACTATAGAGAATGAAGAGGTAGAGAAACAGCTACTATAGAGAATGGAGAGGTAGAGAAACAGCTACTATAGAGAATGGAGAGAAACAGCTACTATAGAGAATGGAGAGAAACAGTTTCTATAGAGAATGGAGAGGTAGAGAAACAGCTACTATAGAGAATGGAGAGGTAGAGAAACAGCTACTATAGAGAATGGAGAGAAACAGCTACTATAGAGAATGGAGAGAAACAGTTTCTATAGAGAATGGAGAGGTAGAGAAACAGCTACTATAGAGAATGGAGAGGAACAGCTACTATAGATAATGGAGAGAAACAGCTACTATAGAGAATGGAGAGGAACAGCTACTATAGAGAATGGAGAGAAACAGCTACTATATAGATTGGAGAGAAACAGCTACTATAGAGAATGGAGAGGTAGAGAAACAGCTACTATAGAGAATGGAGAGGAACAGCTACTATAGAGAATGGAGAGAAACAGCTACTATAGAGAATGGAGAGGAACAGCTACTATAGAGAATGGAGAGAAACAGCCACTATAGAGAATGGAGAGGAACAGCTACTATAGAGAATGGAGAGGAACAGCTACTATAGAGAATGGAGAGGAACAGCTACTATAGAGAATGGAGAGGAACAGCTACTATAGAGAATGGAGAAGAACAGCTACTATAGAGAATCGAGAGGTAGAGAAACAGCTACTATAGAGAATGGAGAGAAACAGCTACTATAGAGAATGGAGAGGTAGAGAAACAGCTACTATAGAGAATGGAGAGGTTGAGAAACAGCTACTATAGAGAATGGAGAGGAACAGCTACTATAGAGAATGGAGAGAAACAGCTACTATAGAGAATGGAGAGGTAGAGAAACAGCTACTATAGAGAATGGAGAGGTAGAGAAACAGCTACTATAGAGAATGGAGAGAAACAGCTACTATAGAGAATGGAGAGAAACAGCTACTAGAGAGAATGGAGAGGAACAGCTACTATAGAGAATGGAGAGAAACAGCTACTATAGAGAATGGAGAGGTAGAGAAACAGCTACTATAGAGAATGGAGAGAAACAGCTACTATAGAGAATGGAGAGGAACAGCTACTATAGAGAATGGAGAGGAACAGCTACTATAGAGAATGGAGAGGAACAGCTACTATAGAGAATGGAGAGAAACAGCTACTATAGAGAATGGAGAGGAACAGCTACTATAGAGAATGGAGAGAAACAGCTACTATATAGATTGGAGAGAAACAGCTACTATAGAGAATGGAGAGGTAGAGAAACAGCTACTATAGAGAATGGAGAGGAACAGCTACTATAGAGAATGTAGAGGAACAGCTACTATAGAGAATGGAGAGAAACAGCTACTATAGAGAATGGAGAGGAACAGCTACTATAGAGAATGGAGAGAAACAGCCACTATAGAGAATGGAGAGGAACAGCTACTATAGAGAATGGAGAGGAACAGCTACTATAGAGAATGGAGAGGAACAGCTACTATTGAGAATGGAGAGGGACAGCTACTATAGAGAATGGAGAGGAACAGCTACTATAGAGAATCGAGAGGTAGAGAAACAGCTACTATAGAGAATGGAGAGAAACAGCTACTATAGAGAATGGAGAGGTAGAGAAACAGCTACTATAGAGAATGGAGAGGTTGAGAAACAGCTACTATAGAGAATGGAGAGGAACAGCTACTATAGAGAATGGAGAGAAACAGCTACTATAGAGAATGGAGAGGTAGAGAAACAGCTACTATAGAGAATGGAGAGGTAGAGAAACAGCTACTATAGAGAATGGAGAGAAACAGCTACTATAGAGAATGGAGAGAAACAGTTTCTATAGAGAATGGAGAGGTAGAGAAACAGCTACTATAGAGAATGGAGAGGAACAGCTACTATAGAGAATGGAGAGAAACAGCTACTATAGAGAATGTAGAGAAACAGCTACTATAGAGAATGGAGAGAAACAGCTACTATAGAGAATGGAGAGAAACAGCTACTATAGAGAATGGAGAGAAACAGCTACTAGAGAGAATGGAGAGCAACAGCTACTATAGAGAATGGAGAGAAACAGCTACTATAGAGAATGGAGAGGTAGAGAAACAGCTACTATAGAGAATGGAGAGAAACAGCTACTATAGAGAATGGAGAGAAACAGCTACTAGAGAGAATGGAGAGCAACAGCTACTATAGAGAATGGAGAGAAACAACTACTATAGAGAATGGAGAGGAACATCTACTATAGAGAATGGAGAGAAACAGCTACTATAGAGAATGTAGAGAAACAGCTACTATAGAGAATGGAGAGAAACAGCTACAGTAGAGAATGGAGAGGTAGAGAAACAGCTACTATAGAGAATGGGGAGAAACAGCTACTATAGAGAATGGAGAGAAACAGCTACTATAGAGAATGGAGAGAAACAGCTACTATAGAGAATGGAGAGAAACAGCTACTATAGAGAATGGAGAGAAACAGCTACTAGAGAGAATGGAGAGCAACAGCTACTATAGAGAATGGAGAGAAACAGCTACTATAGAGAATGGAGAGGTAGAGAAACAGCTACTATAGAGAATGGAGAGAAACAGCTACTATAGAGAATGGAGAGAAACAGCTACTATGGAGAATGGAGAGGAACAGCTACTATAGAGAATGGAGAGGTAGAGAAACAGCTACTATAGAGAATGGAGAGGTAGAGAAACAGCTACTATAGAGAATGGAGAGGAACAGCTACTATAGAGAATCGAGAGAAACAGCTACTATAGAGAATGGAGAGGAACAGCTACTATAGAGAATGGAGAGAAACAGCTACTATAGAGAATGGAGAGAAACAGCTACTATGGAGAATGGAGAGGAACAGCTACTATAGAGAATGGAGAGGTAGAGAAACAGCTACTATAGAGAATGGAGAGGAACAGCTACTATAGAGAATGTAGAGGAACAGCTACTATAGAGAATGGAGAGAAACAGCTACTATAGAGAATGTAGAGAAACAGCTACTATAGAGAATGGAGAGAAACAGCTACTATAGAGAATGGAGAGAAACAGCTACTATAGAGAATGGAGAGAAACAGCTACTAGAGAGAATGGAGAGCAACAGCTACTATAGAGAATGGAGAGAAACAGCTACTATAGAGAATGGAGAGGTAGAGAAACAGCTACTATAGAGAATGGAGAGAAACAGCTACTATAGAGAATGGAGAGAAACAGCTACTAGAGAGAATGGAGAGCAACAGCTACTATAGAGAATGGAGAGAAACAACTACTATAGAGAATGGAGAGGAACATCTACTATAGAGAATGGAGAGAAACAGCTACTATAGAGAATGTAGAGAAACAGCTACTATAGAGAATGGAGAGAAACAGCTACAGTAGAGAATGGAGAGGTAGAGAAACAGCTACTATAGAGAATGGGGAGAAACAGCTACTATAGAGAATGGAGAGAAACAGCTACTATAGAGAATGGAGAGAAACAGCTACTATAGAGAATGGAGAGAAACAGCTACTATAGAGAATGGAGAGAAACAGCTACTAGAGAGAATGGAGAGCAACAGCTACTATAGAGAATGGAGAGAAACAGCTACTATAGAGAATGGAGAGGTAGAGAAACAGCTACTATAGAGAATGGAGAGAAACAGCTACTATAGAGAATGGAGAGAAACAGCTACTATGGAGAATGGAGAGGAACAGCTACTATAGAGAATGGAGAGGTAGAGAAACAGCTACTATAGAGAATGGAGAGGTAGAGAAACAGCTACTATAGAGAATGGAGAGGAACAGCTACTATAGAGAATGGAGAGAAACAGCTACTATAGAGAATGGAGAGGAACAGCTACTATAGAGAATGGAGAGGTAGAGAAACAGCTACTATAGAGAATGGAGAGGAACAGCTACTATAGAGAATGGAGAGGAACAGCTACTATAGAGAATGGAGAGAAACAGCTACTATAGAGAATGGAGAGGAACAGCTACTATAGAGAATGGAGATAAACAGCCACTATAGAGAATGGAGAGGAACAGCTACTATAGAGGATGGAGAGGAACAGCTACTATAGAGAATGGAGAGGAACAGCTACTATAGAGAATGGAGAGGAACAGCTACTATAGAGAATGGAGAGGAACAGCTACTATAGAGAATCGAGAGGTAGAGAAACAGCTACTATAGAGAATGGAGAGAAACAGCTACAATAGAGAATGGAGAGGTAGAGAAACAGCTACTATAGAGAATGGAGAGGTTGAGAAACAGCTACTATAGAGAATGGAGAGGAACAGCTACTATAGAGAATGGAGAGAAACAGCTACTATAGAGAATGGAGAGGTAGAGAAACAGCTACTATAGAGAATGGAGAGGTAGAGAAACAGCTACTATAGAGAATGGAGAGAAACAGCTACTATAGAGAATGGAGAGGAACAGCTACTATAGAGAATGGAGAGAAACAGCTCCTATAGAGAATGGAGAGGTAGAGAAACAGCTACTATAGAGAATGGAGAGGAACAGCTACTATAGAGAATGGAGAGGTAGAGAAACAGCTACTATAGAAAATGGAGAGAAACAGCTACTATAGAGAATGGAGAGAAACAGCTACTATAGAGAATGGAGAGAAACAGCTACTATGGAGAATGTAGAGAAACAGCTACTATAGAGAATGGAGAGAAACAGCTACAATAGAGAATGGAGAGGTAGAGAAACAGCTACTATAGAGAATGGGGAGAAACAGCTACTATAGAGAATGGAGAGAAACAGCTACTATAGAGAATGGAGAGAAACAGCTACTATAGAGAATGGAGAGAAACAGCGACTAGAGAGAATGGAGAGCAACAGCTACTATAGAGAATGGAGAGAAACAGCTATTATAGAGAATGGATAGGTAGAGAAACAGCTACTATAGAGAATGGAGAGAAACAGATACTATAGAGAATGGAGAGGAACAGCTACTATAGAGAATGGAGAGGAACAGCTACTATAGAGAATGGAGAGAAACAGCTACTATAGAGAATGGAGAGAAACAGTTACTATAGAGAATGGAGAGAAACAGCTACTATAGAGAATGGAGAGGTAGAGAAACAGCTTCTATAGAGAATGGAGAGAAACAGCTACTATAGAGAATGGAGAGAAACAGCTACTATAGAGAATGTAGAGAAACAGCTACTATAGAGAATGGAGAGAAACAGCTACAATAGAGAATGGAGAGGTAGAGAAACAGCTACTATAGAGAATGGGGAGAAACAGCTACTATAGAGAATGGAGAGAAACAGCTACTATAGAGAATGGAGAGAAACAGCTACTATAGAGAATGGAGAGGAACAGCTACTATAGAGAATGGAGAGAAACAGCCACTATAGAGAATGGAGAGGAACAGCTACTATAGAGAATGGAGAGGAACAGCTACAATAGAGAATGGAGAGGAACAGCTACTATAGAGAATCGAGAGGAACAGCTAGTATAGAGAATCGAGAGGTAGAGAAACAGCTACTATAGAGAATGGAGAGAAACAGCTACTATAGAGAATGGGGAGGTAGAGAAACAGCTACTATAGAGAATGGAGAGGTAGAGAAACAGCTACTATAGAGAATGGAGAGGAACAGCTACTATAGAGAATGGAAAGGAACAGCTACTATAGAGAATGGAGAGAAACAGCTACTATAGAGAATGGAGAGAAACAGCTACTATAGAGAATAGAGAGAAACAGCTACTATAGAGAATGGAGAGAAACAGCTACTATAGAGTATGGAGAGAAACAGCTACTATAAAGAATGGAGAGGTAGAGAAACAGCTACTATAGAGAATGGAGAGGAACAGCTACTATAGAGAATGGAGAGGTAGAGAAACAGCTACTATAGAGAATGGAGAGGTAGAGAAACAGCTACTATAGAGAATGGAGAGAAACAGCTACTATAGAGAATGGAGAGGTAGAGAAACAGCTACTATAGAGAATGGAGAGAAACAGCTACTATAGAGAATGGAGAGGAACAGCTACTATAGAGAACGGAGAGAAACAGCTACTATAGAGAATGGAGAGGAACAGCTACTATAGAGAATGGAGAGGAACAGCTACTATAGAGAATGGGGAGGAACAGCTACTATAGAGAATGGAGAGGTAGAGAAACAGCTACTATAGAGAATGGAGAGAAACAGCTACTATAGAGAATGGAGAGGAACAGCTACTATAGAGAATGGAGAGAAACAGCCACTATAGAGAATGGAGAGGTAGAGAAACAGCTACTATAGAGAATGGAGAGAAACAGCTACTATAGAGAATGGAGAGGAACAGCTACTATAGAGAATGGAGAGAAACAGCTACTATAGAGAATGGAGAGGAACAGCTACTATAGAGAATGAAGAGGAACAGCTACTATAGAGAATGGGGAGGTAGAGAAACAGCTACTATAGAGAATGGAGAGAAACAGCTACTATAGAGAATGGAGAGAAACAGTTTCTATAGAGAATGGAGAGGTAGAGAAACAGCTACTATAGAGAATGGAGAGGTAGAGAAACAGCTACTATAGAGAATGGAGAGGAACAGCTACTATAGAGAATGGAGAGAAACAGCTACTATAGAGAATGGAGAGGAACAGCTACTATAGAGAATGGAGAGAAACAGCTACTATAGAGAATGGAGAGGTAGAGAAACAGCTACTATAGAGAATGGAGAGGAACAGCTACTATAGAGAATGGAGAGGTAGAGAAACAGCTACTATAGAGAATGGAGAGAAACAGCTACTATAGAGAATAGAGAGAAACAGCTACTATAGAGAATGGAGAGGAACAGCTACTATAGAGAATGGAGAGGAACAGCTACTATAGAGAATGGAGATAAATTGTTTATCTAGAGAAATTAAGGGAAACAGTTACCGTAGAGAAAGGAGTGAAGGTGGAGAACATTGTCATAAACTAGAGTGGTCTATGTACCCTGGCATTCTGGTTACGGTTTAATAAAAGGTTAGGATTGTAATTGCAGTTTTAGGTTAAAACCAAAGGAAAGGCTTTTCAACCTCATACTCACATATCTCTTGTGTTCTGTGTTTGTATGGGCAAGGCCACAGTAATCTTCTGCATTGGACCACCGGCTGCCATAAAGGCCAAGCTGATAATAGTGAATGTGACTTCATTCTTCGTCTGTGATTATACCAAAGCTTTGGAGCATGAAAGATAATCACTTTACCTAGTCCGCACACACACACACACACACACACACACACACACACACACACACACACACACACATACACACACACACACACACACACACACACACACACACACACACACACACACACACACACGCACACACACACACACACACACACACACACGCAAACACACACACACACACACGCACACACGCAAACACACACACACACGCAATCACACACACACACACGCGCAAACACACACACACGCGCACACACACACACGCACACACGCAAACACACACACACACACACACGCACACACGCAAACACACACACACACGCAATCACACACACACACACGCGCAAACACACACACACGCGCACACACACACACACACACGCACACACGCAAACACACACACACACACACGCACACACGCAAACACACACACACACGCAATCACACACACACACACGCGCAAACACACACACACGCGCACACACATGTAGGTACACTTTAACAGACACAGTGTGACCGTTTTAATGAGTTGTCCCGACACAAAAACAGCATTTTGTCACAAGTTACCTTTAATATTTTACTCAGGGACACTGGGGCATCTTCCTTATTCTGGGTGCTTCAGACACCACACACACACTTGCACACACATGCACACACACACACACACACACACACACTTTATTCCGTAAGGGAGGTGGACAAAGAGGCCATGGTTTTATTTAACTATTTCATCTCCCGAATGCTTGAAGGTACTAATGTCCTCCCAGATCTGTGACGGATGACTACATCAGGGAAACACCACTAAATCAATAACATCATGTTTGTCTAGCCTGTAGCCGCACAACAGTAAGCAACCACCCCCACAGTCAATCCTTACCAATGAGAGTGGGCGTCTGGAATTGATTGATTAAGAAAGACTCCCTCTCACACAATGTAGGAAGGCAACTCCACGATAACAGAATTGCGCTGAGACTCAAAACAATTTATTTCAAAGCTTAATAAATCATACAACTCTATGCACAAGGAATTTTTTTAACAACTTACACTGAACATTTTACAAAAACCCATTTACTAGAAGAACTGTGTAGATGCAAAGTTTGATAACAGAATTTCGGTAAAAATCTCACCTCAGTTTTTTTTTTATGTCCACGGTTTCCAAAAATGCCATTGAATATCTTCTCCGAATGAAGATTCAAAGATGTCTGCAGAAAGAATGGGGTGTCAGCTATGATATGACACATTTACTTTGAAAAAATATATTTTGGATATTGAACTATTTACATCAGTAACAGAATTGTGGTAACATTTTTATCATTGGTCCCTGTACTACACAGAAATGCATAATTATGGATATGAATGTCATTCTCTTCACGGTGATGTATCCGGAATAGGCACACGTTGGTAAAAATATCAAATATCCTGCTTTGCATATTTGGGTATTATTCTACACACTGGCTGTTTTAATAAGCTCCGCCCCCAAACAATACCTTATTTTATTTAACTAGGCAAGTCAGTTAAGAACAAATTCTTAATTTCAATGACGGCCTAGGAACAGTGGGTTAACTGCCTGTTCAGGGGCAGAACGACAGATTTGTACCTTGTCAGCTCGGGGATACGAACTTGCAACCTTTCGGTTACTAGTCCAACACTCTAACCACTAGGCTACCCTGCCGCCCATATTTGGTGGGACCGGATCAAATCTGAACCAATCATAGACGTCTATGTTTCACAAGTTTGGACATCAAAGTACAGAAGAGTTCAGTAGAGTACTGTAGTAAAGTAGAGTAGAGTACAGTAAAGTACAGTAGAGTACAGTAGAGTAGAGTTCAGTAGAGTACTGTAGTAAAGTACAGTAGAGTACAGTACAGTAGAGTTCAGTAGAGTACTGTAGTAAAGTAGAGTAGAGTACAGTAAAGTACAGTAGAGTACAGTAGAGTAGAGTTCAGTAGAGTACAGGTCAGAACAATACAGTAGAGTTCAGTAGAGTACAGTAGAGTTAAGTGCAGAACAATAGAGTACATTATAGTGTACTCATCTCTAGTGTACTCTACAGTCAATTGTACTGTACTCAACTCAACTTTTCTTTAGTGTACTCTACTGTGCTGTGCTCTCCAAACTTGTGTACCCAAATGTGGTTTGTGACTACTTTGATTTACCATTGTAGCCAATTCAATTGCAGAAATTCTGTTTCAGATCTTTCAGAAATTCCGTTACCGATTTGGTAATAGCATTTCGAGTTTTAATCACGTAATCATTCATAAACAAAATGTTTATCAGTACAAACAATATAACTAATTGTTAGGTCTACCTTTACTTGTTACTTCTGTGAACTTTTGTTGCCTCCCTCCTTATGAGGGAGAGAAATTAGAAATATATCTTAAAGATAGTTTTGTTTTTGGTAACGGATTTTTAAAGGCACAAGGCAATATTTCTTAAACTTAGAGAAGGAAGAAACAGGAAATATAAATGTTGATATTAGTTGGCAGGGGTATTTATGTCAACATTATTGTGTTTTGATGTATTTCTGATACTATTCAGACTTTTTCTGCTAGATGTTTTCCAAGACCCCTTTTCTATCTGTTTAACCTATGATGGATGGAAAATGGTTGAAAAATATATATACACATTAATTTCTCAGAAATATGGACTCTTAGCTTTCATTTCACACCCAATTTGACATGTTTTTATAAACTTCATATGTTGGTGGGTCCTTTTACATGGAAATGACCAGGTGCTATTGACGAGATCGGCACAAATGTAGTGCATGCATGTCTCTTGTATGTCTAATTAAGGTCCTGGACTGTTCATTAACCCAGACGCTAAAGGACTGCCATTGGCCTTTTCTTTGTTTACAGCATATCCAGATCTGTCTGGCGACTGAGATCGATCCTATTGATTGAGTTGAGCGATTTACACATCAGGGCTAAGCAGGCGTCACTATGGTGGGAAATTAATTAAATAAGTTCATTGGATTGAATAGGTTGATCGATATGGATCAATTCCGGGAACAGTTGGTAAACTTCAGGGAAAGAATCAACAAGGAATCGACCGCGTGGGGGAACTATTGTAATGGAAATCTGTATTATTTCATTACTGCAGTAACGGAGGTGGTCGGTAATCACCCCTGGAGGTGATCACTGAGACCTCAACCAGCTGTTCGGTAATCACCCCTGGAGGTGATCACTGAGAACTCAACCAGCTGGTTTACTGCAGTAATGGAGGTGGTCGGTAATCACCCCTGGAGGTGATCACTGAGAACTCAACCAGCTGGTTTACTGCAGTAATGGAGGTGGTCGGTAATCACCCCTGGAGGTGATCACTGAGACCTCAACCAGCTGGTCAGTAATCACCCCTGGAGGTGATCACTGAGAACTCAACCAGCTGGTTTACTGCAGTAATGGAGGTGGTCGGTAATCACCCCTGGAGGTGATCACTGAGAACTCAACCAGCTGGGTTACTGCAGTAATGGAGGTGGTCGGTAATCACCCCTGGAGGTGATCACTGAGACCTCAACCAGCTGGTCAGTGTCACCCCTGGAGGTGATCACTCAGAACTCAACCAGCTGGTTTACTGCAGTAATGGAGCTGGTTGGTAATCACCCCTGGAGGTGATCACTGAGAACTCAACCAGCTGGTTTACTGCAGTAATGGAGCTGGTCGGTAATCACCCCTGGAGGTGATCACTGAGAACTCAACCAGCTGGTCAGTAATCACCCCTGGAGGTGATCACTGAGAACTCAACCAGCTGGTCAGTAATCACCCCTGGAGGTGATCACTGAGAACTCAACCAGCTGGTTTACTGCAGTAATGGAGGTGGTTGGTAATCACCCCTGGAGGTGATCACTGAGAACTCAACCAGCTGGTTTACTGCAGTAATGGAGCTGGTTGGTAATCACCCCAGGAGGTGATCACTGAGAACTCAACCAGCTGGATTGAGCCACAGCATTTTATAGCAAAGTCCATCCTCCTTCAGTCTACATGACGCACAACAGGAATGGGTCACAAGGTTAAGACTTGTATGAAAGATACTTATAATTCACAGCAGACAGTAACAGTTTTCAATGTGTAGAGTCCAGGGTCTGGCCCCCCAGCTCCATACTGGAGCCATCTCCCCCTGGTACCCCAGTACAGAAACATTAACTCATGCTCTGGAATGCAGTACTCACAAAGACATCGTAAATCTCCTGTCAGTGTCAACCATTTGATGCAATAAAAGTATTAGAACATAATCTTGTAATTTCCACAATAAGCGCCAGAGACAACTGTGGTTGTTTGGTTTCTGTGGAGTAAAGGAATGGCTAAAACTGTCCTGTACGTTCACACACAGTGCATTTGGAAAGTATTCAAAACCCTTGACTTTTCCACATTTTATTACGTTACAGCCTTGTTCTAAAATGGATAAAAAATAAAACATGTTCCTCATGATGTTGTTTGGGGGGGGGGAGTTATTTTATACATTTTATAATAAAATGTAACCGACCGGCTCAAATCAGTCATATGTAGAAAAATTTGAAATTGTGTTTTTTACATTGGATAAAAGTAGAGACTCAGAGCTAGAAAATAGTGTATCATACACTACAATTGAGGAACAATGGAAAATGATTCTACTTTGAATGTTGATAAACTTGTAACATCCCTTTTGATAAAATGGCCTTTGATTGTCTACACCCATTCAGCATTGTTGACACCCTCTTAAGCTTACGAACTTCCGAATACTGCCCCCTAGCCCAAGAAGTTAAGACATGTAGCTAGCTAGCTAGCTAAAGAATTAACCATAATCCCAACTCATGACGTTACTACCCTGCATGAATCTGCAGGTAGCTAAACAACCAGGTTCAATGTTAGCTAACAAACATTAGGCTGTAACAAGCAAAGCAAATGGCTCTGAGATACAAATAATATTACTACAGAGATCATAAACATAATGATAGCTAGCGAGCCAGCCAGCTAGCTAGCTAGCTAGCTAGCTAGCAAACAGTACACTTTAACTTGAAATCAAAACTACTTTCTGACAAAATTAGAAACATGCAATGTATAAAAATGTAGCTAGATACATAGATAGACGCTTCTCACTCTCTGTCACAGATGCCATGCTTTCCCTTAGTTTGAAGATGTAATCCGGAGACAGGTGTTATCATACTCTAATTACACTGATTTCAAAACTCGGTCCCCCGGGAAGTGTAGAGGAACCCTCATGCAGTTCTACTATGCAAAATCAAAAAATGTTTTAAAATCAGCGTTAGTTAGACAGGATTACCTAGACATACTGACCAGCTCAAATAGACAGAAGTGTGCAACATGGCAGACCAATCCGAACTCATCTCTCGGCATGTCCAGCCCACTCATTATCTCAGCCAATCATGGCTAGTGGGAAGGTTGCTGACTTTTTCTGATGCTTAACCAACTAGGCTCATAATTTAACCATTTTGTTTGTATTTACATATGGCTTTCACGTTTGTTATTAAGGCACATGAAAGTCCACATGTTCCAGAACGCATGTCTGCCTAAAAACATTTCATTTTTTTTTAAAGGTGACATTCAAATGGTTCATGCGAAGCAGTGATGCATGACATACGCCTGGTTTCCTGATACGACTCACATATGTGTAAAAAGACAAGGGGTCTGAATACTTTCTGAATGCACAGTACAGTCTTGCTTCTGCTCTCTGTCGAAATGGAAAGTGATACAATTAACCTGATCTCTGTCTATAGTACATGTCAATGAGTCATCCCACTGCTTGGGAGGTGCGAGAGAGGGGAGGGAGATAATGAAGGAGAGAATGGGGGTGCAAGAGGAGAGAGAGTGAGAGATACTGAAAGTGATTTGCATCTACTGTACAGAATGCATAGAGAAGAGTGAGGGAGGAAAGTGAGGGCGAGATGTGGAGGTACAGTATGAAAGGGCTAAGGGTGAGAGAGGAGGGTGAGGGGTGGAGGGAGAAAGGCTTTGCTTAAGTCAGAATCAATTATATTAATAAATCAGGAAGAATGTGTGTGAGGCCTTACAAACAGACAGTGTGTGTGTGTGTGTGTGTGTGTGTGTGTGTGTGCGTGCGTGCGTGCGTGCGTGCGTGCGTGTGTGTGTGAGCATCGAGCCAACTGTTACAAAGGGTTGTTTTTCTGCATGAGAGCCAAGGGCCAGCTGAACCCCCTGGTGAGGAGAGGGGGCGTGAAGGAGGAGATAAGAGGGGGAGTGAAGGAGGAGAAAACCAACAGAGAGAGGAGGGGAGAGGTCCACAGGACTGAAAGAGGAGGAGGTGAGAGGTCCAGAGGGCTGAAAAAGGAGGAGGGGAGAGGAGGAGGGGAGAGGTCCACAGGACTGAAAGAGGAGGAGGGGAGAGGAGGAGGGGAGAGGAGGAGGGAAGAGGTCCAGAGGACTGATAGAGGAGGAGGGCAGAGGAGGAGGGGAGAGGAGGAGGTGAGAGGTCCAGAGGACTGAAAGAGGAGGAGGGCAGAGGAGGGGAGAGGAGGAGGGGAGAGGTCCAGAGGACTGAAAGAGGAGGAGATAGCTAGCTAGCTAACGTGAGCTAGCAGGAATTTTATCAGGTCAGGTTATATTAATATGTCGCCTGGTTTGCTTGGTTAGCTAGCTAACTAACAGGCAATGCCATCGCAAGCAAGGTATGAATTAAGCTAGCTAGCTAGCCTGTTATGCTAGCGACGATTCTAACCGTTTAGCTAGCTAACATCAGCAAGCTAAGTACATAGCTCTGAGTCAGGCTGGCACTGGCAGGAGTGTGGGGTAACGTTAATTATAGCATGGTCAGGGTGAATTCAGTTCTTCAACATCTTGCTAGCTAGCTACATGGCACTGCCAGCTGCAGTCACATAATTTCTACCTAGTAGTATGACATTATTTAGAATTTCTGAAAGCAGTGGAAATGCAATTTGAACAAGGCCAGAAAGGCCAGACCAACCTGGGTTGACTTCAAGGTGCAAATGGATGTGGGGTTTTGGTGGACTCCCATTTAACCGCTCAACAGATGCCCAGCTGTCCAAATCTCACATCATCTAAGCCTGTTTCCATGGCAACTCTTCAAATAATCACTGTCCTTGGCAATGTAGTGCATTCAGTCTTTTTCAAATGCTTTAAATGCATATACACACACAGACACCAGGTGCATTACCACAATTGGAATGCATTGGTGGTGAGCTACTGATTCATAGACTGACTGGTGAGTTACTGATTCAGAGACAAAATGATGACTTACTGATTCAAGAGCCAGACTGATGAGTTACTGATTCATAGACAGACTGATGAGTTTCTGATTCATAGACAGACTGATGAGGTACTGATTCATAGACAGACTGATGAGTAACTTATTCATAGACAGACTGATGAGTTTCTTATTCATAGACAGACTGATGAGTAACTTATTCATATACAGACTTATTAGTTACTGATTCATAGACAGACTGATGAGTTTCTGATTCATAGACAGACTGATGAGTAACTTATTCATAGACAGACTGATGAGTAACTTATTCATAGACAGACTGGGGAGTTACTGATTCATAGACAGACTAATGAGTTACTGATTCATAGATAGACTGATGAGTTACTGATTCAGAGACAAAATAATGACTTACTGATTCATAGACAGACTGATGAGTTACTGATTCATAGACTGACTGGTGAGTTGCTGATTCAGAGATAAAATGATGAGTTAATGATTCATAGACAGACTAATGAGTTACTGATTCATAGATAGACTGATGAGTTACTGATTCATAGACTGACTAATGAGTTACTGATTGATAGACAGACTGATGAGTTGTTTATTCAGAGACAGACTGATGAGTTACTGATTCATAGACAGACTGATGAGTAACTTATTCATAGACAGACTGGGGAGTTACTGATTCATAGACAGACTAATGAGTTACTGATTCATAGATAGACTGATGAGTTACTGATTCATAGACTGACTAATGAGTTACTGATTGATAGACAGACTGATGAGTTGTTTATTCAGAGACAGACTGATGAGTTACTGTTTCATAGACAAACTGATGAGTTACTGATTCATAGATAGACTGATGAGTTACTGATTTGTAGACTGATGTGATACTAATTCATAGACTGATGAGTTACTGATTTGTAGACATGCTGATGAGTTACTGATTCATATACAGACTGGTGAGTTGCTGATTCATATACAGACTGGTGAGTTGCTGATTCATATACAGACTGGTGAGTTACTGATTCATATACAGACTGGTGAGTTACTGATTCATATACAGACTGGTGAGTTGCTGATTCATAGACAGACTGGTGAGTTACTGACTCAGACAGACTGCGGAACTCACCAAATTTGCAACTGCTGAACTCTGCATCCATCCATCCATCCAGTCATCATCCATCCAACATCCATCCATCTGTCCATCCAACATCCATCCATCCAACATTCATTCATTCATCCATCCATCAAACATCCATCCATCCAACATCTATCCTCCTGAGCTTATGTGTGAATTGAGTCTGGCAGGATCAGGAAGCCATCATTCACAGTATTATTATGGTTTTTACAGCTTTACTTATTTCTGTATGTCTGTGTGTTCTTTGTTACGTTGCCGAGGGGCCAGATCAGGTTTGGGGCACTCTGTTTAAAGTGGTGGGGGACATGTTATCCAGCGTGTAGCTCCGGGGGGGGGGGGATAGAGAGAGAGAAAAGGGAGGCAGATGCAAAGACATGAATGATAAAACAACAGGTAGTACATATCTGTCCTGTCCTTGCATATTCAGCTACAGAGGTATGCATACCGTGTAATATCATTTATTATTGTAATTTCTCCATTGTTGATTGGGGGAAAGGTGAAAGTGATGAGGGGAGTCTCTCAGCCCTGTAGACTCTTTCCTGGTCAGGAATGGTTTCTCCCCTATCTGACCTGAAGGATTTTCTGCCTCTGTTGGTTTCTTTTATTCCAGATCGCCTCGGTCTCTCGTCTTTCGTCTCAAGCAGTTTCCTCCTCCTCTTTTATAATTGGTTATGCCAGAATGCCATTCCCTGACTTGTCCAGTGTGAACCGTTCTGGATCATCAGTTGCAGTCGCCTTAGAGCAATTCAAATCAAAAGTAGATGAAATTGAGGTCCATGAGCTGTGACAGAAGGCAGCCTCTGGTGAGAGACGGGAGTCTTGACTGTCCTGTTCTCCTCTTGTGGTCCGTTTAAAGTGTCCTTTCATGCCAGATTTCTGGGTACTCTGCCCTCTCAACACGATGATAACCTCGACCATCTGGCCCTCTCTAGCTGCACTCTATCTCACCCGTTCTCCCCTCCTGCTCTCCTCTTGATCTCCAGGTAGCCTAGTGGTTAGAGTGTTGGGCCAGTAACCGAAAGGTTGCTGGATTGAATCCCCGAGGTGAGAAGGTACAAATCTGACGTTTTGCCCCTGAGCAAGGCAGTTAACCCACAGTTTCCCGGGCGCCGAAGACGTGGATGTCGATTAAGGCAGCACCCCGCACCTCTCTGATTCAGAGGGGTTGGGTTGGGAGTAAGACACATTTCAGTTGAATGCATTCAGATGTACAACTGACCAGGTATCATCACCCTTCCCATCTACAGAATATTCATCTGTCTCGGCTGGAGTGACAGTAATGTGGGAATTCAGAAGAGATATAAAAGGCCAAATGGATGTAATTGGTAAATGTTTAATACTTGATGTACTGCAACAGGGTGGGGGAACACGTCCAGTAAGTGTCAGTCCCAGTGTATCTCCTGTCCGCTGGGCTCTGTGGGGGAACACGTCCAGTAGGTGTTAGTCCCAATGTATCTCCTGTCCGCTGGGCTCTGTGGGGAACACGTCCAGTAAGTGTCAGTCCCAGTGTATCTCCTGTCTGCTGGGCTCTGTGGGGGAACACGTCCAGTAGGTGTTAGTCCCAGTGTATCTCCTGTCCGCTGGGCTCTGTGGGGAACACGTCCAGTAAGTGTCAGTCCCAGTGTATCTCCTGTCTGCTGGGCTCTGTGGGGGAACACGTCCAGTAGGTGTTAGTCCCAGTGTATCTCCTGTCCGCTGGGCTCTGTGGGGAACACGTCCAGTAGGTGTCAGTCCCAGTGTATCTCCTGTCTGCTGGGCTCTGTGGGGAATATGTCCAGTAGGTGTCAGTCCCAGTGTATCTCCTGTCTGCTGGGCTCTGTGGGGAACACGTCCAGTAGGTGTCAGTCCCAGTGTTTCTCATGTCTGCTGGGCTCTGTGGGGAAAACCTTTCCAGTAGGTGTCAGTCCCAGTGTTTCTCCTGTCTGCTGGGCTCTGTGGGGAACACCCTTCCAGTAGGTGTCAGTCCCAGTGTTTCTCCTGTCTGCTGGGCTCTGTGGGGAACACGTCCAGTAGGTGTCAGTCCCAGTGTTTCTCCTGTCTGCTGGGCTCTGTGGGGAACACCCTTCCAGTAGGTGTCAGTCCCAGTGTTTCTCCTGTCTGCTGGGCTCTGTGGGGAACACGTCCAGTAGGTGTCAGTCCCAGTGTATCTCCTGTCTGCTGGGCTCTGTGGGGAACACGTCCAGTAGGTGTCAGTCCCAGTGTATCTCCTGTCTGCTGGGCTCTGTGGGGAACACGTCCATTAGGTGTCAGTCCCAGTGTTTCTCCTGTCTGCTGGGCTCTGTGGGGAACACGTTCAGTAGGTGTCAGTCCAAGTGTTTCTCCTGTCTGCTGGGCTCTGTGGGGAACACATCCAGTAGGTGTCAGTCCCAGTGTATCTCCTGTCTGCTGGGCTCTGTGGGGAACACGTCCAGTAGGTGTCAGTCCCAGTGTATCTCCTGTCTACTGGGCTCTGTGGGGAACACGTCCAGTAGGTGTCAGTCCCAGTGTATCTCCTGTCTGCTGGGCTCTGTGGGGAACACGTCCAGTAGGTGTCAGTCCCAGTGTTTCTCCTGTCTGCTGGGCTCTGTGGGGAACACATCCAGTAGGTGTCAGTCCCAGTGTTTCTCCTGTCTGCTGGGCTCTGTGGGGAACACGTCCATTAGGTGTCAGTCCCAGTGTTTCTCCTGACTGCTGGGCTCTGTGGGTAACACACATTATTCTTTAGTTGTATTGTTTCTGTAGCGTTGTATTTGATGTATGTGTGACTGTCCTTGTCTATCAGTGTATCAGTGTTTTGTTGCTTGTCGTGTTTTATGTTTTTGTGTGGACACCAGGAAGAACAGCTGCCACTTCGGCAACAGCTGTAGGGGATCCCAATAAACCAATCAACAGGGCCTGTTAGAGAAGCCTGAAACGGGTTTAGAGGAACTCTGGGGAGGCTGAGAGACAGGGAGGAGATGGAGATGAATGGCTCTGGGAAGAACAGACTGTGCTGGAATAGGCTTATGCCATTTATTCTCTAGCATTGCTAGTCTATATCGGATGCTATGCTGTAAATACGTTTATGAGTCTAGGTAGGATAGAAGATTTGTATACCTAAGGGCTTTCAGGGTGAAGTGTGAGGAAGCCTATATCACATATCTTTTATTGATTTATTGATTTATTGAATTTAATTTTAAAACATACAATCTACCTGCAGTGAAGCAGCTCAACATATACATTCAGTCATCTAGAAGACAATCCCATCCAGAGCGACCCACAGGAGAAACCAGGGTCAAGAGCCCGGCCCAAGGACCCGAACCAATGACCTCTCGGCCACCGGCCTAATGCTCCCAACCGCCAGGCCACCAACCATCCAAGACCCCCCAACAGTTCCCAGAGAGCTACCCTCAACCATCCAAGACCCCCCAACAGTTCCCAGAGAGCTACCCCTTAACCATCTGAGACCTCCCAACAGTTACCCAGAGAGCTACCCCTCAACCATCTGAGACCCCCCAACAGTTACCCAGAGAGCTACCCCTCAACCATCTGAGACCCCCCAACAGTTCCCAGAGAGATACCCCTCAACCATCAGAGACCTCCCAACAGTTACCCAGAGAGCTACCCCTCAACCAACTGAGACCTACCAACAGTTACCAGAGAGCTGCCCCTCAACCAACTGAGACCCCCCAACAGTTCCCAGAAAGCTACCCCTCAACCATCAGAGACCTCCCAACAGTTACCCAGAGAGCTACCCCTCAACCAACTGAGACCTACCAACAGTTCCCAGAAAGCTACCCCTCAACCATCTGAGACCCCCCAACAGTTTCCCAGAGAGCTACCCCTCAACCAACTGAGACCTACCAACAGTTCCCAGAAAGCTACCCCTCAACCATCTGAGACCTCCCAACAGTTCCCAGAGAGCTACCCCTCAACCATCTGAGACCTCCCAACAGTTCCCAGAGAGCTACCCCTCAACCATCTGAGACCTCCCAACAGTTACCCAGAGAGCTACCCCTCAACCAACTGAGACCTACCAACAGTTCCCAGAGAGCTGCCCCTCAACCACCCCACCCCGAAAGCCCCCCCCCCCCCTTTTTAAAATAACATTTAAAAAATAAAAACTCCCCCTCCACTCTCCGCCCTTGGGAGCACATTTCTAATGTTACATTTATGTTATTTTGAATGGAGACCAAAATACTGTCTCTCTGGAGCGTGCTGTCTGTCTGTCTGTCTCTCTCTCGCTCTCTCTTTTTCTATGTCCGGTTTCTCTTTCAGCAAATGTAAGACACTCAAGTCAGACAGTCATGGCTAGCAGTCTAGACAGCTCCGCTGACAAACATAGAATGATTAGAATTAATTACTGTCAGTATATAGGGAAGAGAAAGAGACATAGGAGATATGTATGAAAGGAGTTGTCCGAATCGCTGACATCATGGTTATTGATTTGAAAAGATCCATTGCGTGTGTGTGTTTGTGTTTGTGTCTGAGTGTGTGTGTGTGTGCGTGTGCATGTGCGTGTGTGTTGTATATTTCTCAACTCTCCCTGAATGTGATGTGATGTCAGTCTCTGGGGAACCATAAGAGATCATATCTGACATACTGTACTGTAACAATGGCAGACTGAATCAACTGAGCATTCCCCTCTGCTCACACAAACACACACACACACGCACATTCACGCACGCACGCACGCATGCACACACACACACACACACACACACACACACACACACACACATGCATGCAAATAAGCAACAACGGACATACAGTACCAGTCAGGTTTGGACACACCTCCTCATTCAAGAGTTTTTTACTTTATTTTTACTATATTCTACATTGTACAAAAGTAGTGAAGACATCAAAACTATGAAATAACACATATGGAATCATGTAGTAACCAAAAAAGTTATGAACAAAACAGAATATGTTACAGATTCTTCAAAGTAACCACTATGCCTAAGCCACTTTTTAATAATGGGAATTGATGGGAAATGATGTAAAATATATCACTAGCCACTTTAAACAATGCTACCTTATATAATGTTACTTACCCTACATTATTCATCTCATATGCATACGTATATACTGTACTCTATATCATCGACTGCATCCTTATGTAATACATGTATCACTGGCCACTTTAACTATGCCACTTTGTTTACATACTCATCTCATATGTATATACTGTACTCGATACCATATACTGTATCTTGCCTATGCTGCTCTGTACCATCACTCATTCATATATCCTTATGTACATATTCTTTATCCCCTTACACTGTGTATAAGACAGTAGTTTTGGAATTGTTAGTTAGATTACTTGTTGGTTATTACTGCATTGTCGGAACTAGAAGCACAAGCATTTCGCTACACTCGCATTAACATCTGCTAACCATGTGTATGTGACAAATAAAAATTGATTTGATTTGATTTGATTTATTTGGCCTTTATGACAGCTTTATACACTATTGGGATTCTCTCAACCAGCTTCACCTGGAATGCTTTTCCAACAGTCTTGAAGGAGTTCCCACATATGCTGAGCACTTGTTGGCTGCTTTTCCTTCACTCTGCAGTCCAACTCATCCCAAACCATCTCAATTGGGTTGAGGTCAGGTGATTGTGGAGGCCAGGTCATCTGATCCATTATTCTCCTTCTTGGTCAAATAGCCCTCACACAGCCTTGAGGTGTGTTTGGTCATTGTCCTGTTGAAAAACAAATGATAGTCCCACTAAGCTCAAACCAGATGATATAAGGGCTTGTAAGTAAGCATTTCACTGTAAGGTCTACCTACACCTGTTGTGTTCGGCGCATGTGCTAACTATAATTTGATTTGATGAAGTATCGCAGCAGAATGCTGTGGTAGCCTTGCTGGTTAAGTGTGCCTTCAATTGCAAATAAATCACTGACAGTGTCACCAGCAATCACCCCCATACAATCACACCACCTCCTCCATGCTTCACGGTGGGAACCACACATGCGGAGATCATCCGTTCACCTACAGTCGTGGCCAAAAGTTTTGAGAATGACACATATATTAATTTTCACAGTCTGCTGCCTCAGTTTGTATGATGGCAATTTGCATATACTCCAGAATGTTATGAAGAGTGACAAGATGAATTGCAATTGCTGGGAATCATTGTTCTTCCTCTGTCAACCATGGTTACCTGCAAGGAAACACATGCCATCATCATTGCTTTGCACAAAAAGGGCTTCACAGGCAAGGAAATGCTGCCAGTAAGATTGCACCTAAATCAACCATTTATCGGATCATGAAGAACTTCAAGGAGAGCAGTTCAACTGTTGTGAAGAAGGCTTCAGGGCGCCCAAGAAAGTCCAGTAAGTGCCAGGACCGTCTCCTAAAGTTGATGCAGTTGCGAGATCGGGACACCACCAGTACAGAGCTTGCTCAGGAATGGCAGCAGGCAGGTGTGAGTGCATCTGCATGCACAGTGAGGCGAAGACTTTTGGAGGACGGCCTGGTGTCAAGAAGAGCAGCCAAGAAGCCACTTCTCTCCAGGAAAAACATCAGGGACAGACTGATATTCTGCAAAAGGCACAGGGATTGGACTGCTGAGGATTGAGGTAAAGTCATTTTCTCTGATGAATCCCCTTTCCGATTGTTTGGGGCATCCGGAAAAAAGCTTGTCCGGAGAAGACAAGGTGAGCGCTACCATCAGTCCTGTGTCATGCAAACAGTAAAGCATCCTGAGACCATTCATGTGTGGGTTTGCTAGGTGATAGACTCAACCAAGGGAGTGGGCAAACTCCAAGAGCATTCAAAAAAGAATGGTACCAACACATCCTCCAAGAGCAACTTCTCCCAACCATCCAGGAACAGTTTGGTGACGAACAATGCCTTTTCCAGCATGATGGAGCACCTTGCCATAAGGCAAAAGTTATAACTAAGTGGCTCGGGGAACAAAACATCAATATTTTTGGGTCCATGGACAGGAAACTCCCCAGACCTTAATCCCATTGAGAACTTGTGGTCAATCCTCAAGAAACGGGTGGACAAACAAAAACCCACAAATTCTGACAAACTCCAAGCATTGATTATGCAAGAATGGGCTGCCATCAGTCAGTAAGTGGCCCAGAATTTAATTGACAGCATGCCAGGGCAGATTGCAGAGGTCTTGAAAAAGAAGGGTCAACACTGCAAATATTGACTCTTTGCATCAACTTCATGTAATTGTCAATAAAAGCCTTTGACTCTTATGAAATGCTTGTAATTATACTTCAGTATGCCATAGTAACATCTGACAAAAATATCTAAAGACACTGAAGCAGCAAAAACTTTTTGAAAATACATTTTTGTGTCATTCTTAAAACTTTTGGACACGACTGTATTCTGCATCTCACAAAGACACGGCAGTTGGAACCAAAAATTGAACATTTGGACTCATCATACCAGATGAAGGAATTTCCACTTGTCTAATGTCCATTTCTCGTGTTTCTTGGCCCAAGAAAGTCTCTTCTTATTATTGGTGTCCTTTAGTAGTGATTTCTTTGCAGCAAGTCGACCATGGATTTCTGATTAACGCAGTCTCTTCTGAGCAGTTGATGTTGAGATGTATCTGTCACTTGAACTCTGTGAAACATTTATTTGGACTACAATTTTAGTTGCAGTTAATTAAACTCTAATGGACTTATCCTCTGCAGCAGAGAACTCTGGGTCTTCCTTTCCTGTGGTGGTCCTCATGAAAGACAGTTAACTCTAATGGACTTATCCTCTGCAGCAGAGAACTCTGGGTCTTCCTTTCTTGTGGTGGTCCTCATGAGAGACAGTTAACTCTAATGAACTTATCATCTTGCAGCAGAGAACTCTGGGTCTTCCTTTCCTGTGGTGGTCCTCATGAGAGACAGTTAACTCTTATGGACGTATCCTCTGCAGCAGAGAACTCTGGGTCTTCCTTTCCTGTGGTGGTCCTCATGAGAGCCAGTTTAATCACAGTGCTTGATGGTTCTTGAAATGCTCCTGATTGACTGACCTTCATGTCTTAAAAGTAATGATGGACTGTCGTTTCGCTGTGCTTATTTGAGCTGGTCTTGCCATAATATGAACTTGGTCTTTTACCAAATACGGCTATCTTCTGTATACCACCCCTACCTTGTCACAACACAACTGATTGACTCAAACACATTAAGAAGGGAAGAAATTACACAAATGAACTTTTAACAAGGCACACCTGTTAATTGAAATGCATTCCAGGTGACTTCCTCATGAAGCTGGTTGAGAGAATGCAAAGAGTGTGCAAAGGTGTAATCAAGGCAAAGGGTGGTTACTTTGAGGAATCTCAAATATAAAATATATTTGTATTCATTTAACACTTTTTTGGTTACTACGTGATTCCATATGTGTTATTTCATAGTTTTGATGTCTTCAGTATTATTCTACAATGTAGAAAATAGTAAAATTAAATAAAAACCATTGAATGAGTAGGTGTGTCCAAACTTTTGACAAGAACTGACAAGAACCACTGAACATTTTATTTTTACTTTCCTTAAATGGAAAGAGCAGGGGGGATTTGTGTTAATTCATCTGACATTTGATATGTTTTCTAGGAATGTGCCATAATGGCGCTCCGAGTCTGTTGCCATGTTCTGTCAACTTCATGCTCGTGCTCTCTGACTGACTGAACAGATGTCACCCCCTGGCCATAGAGAGGCTTTTATTCTCTATTTTGGGTAGGCCAGGGTGTGACTAGGGTGGGCATTCTAGTTTCTTTATTTCTATGTTTTCTGTTTCTATGTTTTGGCCAGGTATGGTTCTCAATCAGGGACAGCTGTCTATCGTTGTCTCTGATTGGGAATCATACTTAGGCAACCTTTTTTCCTTTGTATTTTGTGGGAAGTTGACTTTGTTAGTGGCACTATAACCCTAGCAAGCTTCACGGTCGTTTCTTTGTTTCTCGTTTTGTTGGCGACATTTATATAAATAAAGGAAAATGTACGCTGACAACGCTGCACATTGGTCCGGTCATTTCCACGGCGACGCCCGTGACAACAGGGAATCTACTGCAACTTGATTATGTTGCTGATCTATCTTTTAATGTAACCTTTATTTAACTAGGCAAGTCAGTTAATAACATATTCTTATTTACAATGAAGGCCTACACCGGCCTAACCTGAGCCGATTGCGCGCCGCCCTATGGGACTCCCAATCACGGCCAGTTGTGATACAGCCTGGATTCAAACCAGGGTGTCTGTAGTGACACCTCTAGCACTGAGATGCAGTACCTTAGACTGCTGCGCCACTCGGGAGCCTACTAATTAATCTCTCTCTCACAAACTAGTTTCAGGAGAATATGGTCAAGATGATCCTCTCATAGTTTTAATAATTAAACCTAAACCCCTCAGTACAATACTACTGCTGGTAGAAACAGAACCTATGGAGACGAAGTATTTCATCTCCGGTCTACATGGATATGTGAAAAGCTTTACTGGAGAGAAATGTGATTGTTGCAGGTGTGTGTGAAAGGGGAGTCTGTTAGATGACAAGAACCACTCAACCTTATTCATCTATGAGTCTGTTAGATGACGAGAACAACTGAATATTATTCATATATGAGTCTGTTAGATGACGAGAACAACTGAATATTATTCATATATGAGTCTGTTAGATGACGAGAACAACTGAATATTATTCATCTATGAGTCTGTTAGATGACGAGAACAACTAAACATTATTCATATATGAGTATGTTAGATGACAAGAACCACTGAACATGATTCATATATGAGTCTGTTAGATGACAAGAACCACTGAACATGATTCATATATGTCTGCTTCACCTACTGTAAACTGCATCAACTGAGATTAGTCTATATGTTACTGTAAACATCATGTCTCTCTGACCTCTTATTACATCATGTCTCTCTGACCTCTTATTACATCATGTCTCTCTGACCTCTTATTACATCATGACTCTGACCTCTTATTACATCATGACTCTGACCTCTTATTACATCATGTCTCTCACCTCTTATTACATCATGTCTCTCTGACCTCTTATTACATCATGACTCTGACCTCTTATTACATCATGACTCTCTGACCTCTTATTACATCATGTCTCTCTGACCTCTTATTACATCATGTCTCTCTAACCTCTTATTACATCATGTCTCTCACCTCTTATTACATCATGACTCTGACCTCTTATTACATCATGTCTCTCTGACCTCTTATTACATAATGTCTCTCACCTCTTATTACATCATGTCTCTCACCTCTTATTACATCATGTCTCTCTGACCTCTTATTACATCATGACTCTGACCTCTTATTACATCATGTCTCTCACCTCTTATTACATCATGACTCTGACCTCTTATTACATCATGTCTCTCTGACCTCTTATTACATCATGTCTCTGACCTCTTATTACATCATGACTCTCTGACCTCTTATTACATCATGTCTCTCACCTCTTATTACATCATGACTCTGACCTCTTATTACATCATGTCTCTCTAACCTCTTATTACATCATGTCTCTCACCTCTTATTACATCATGACTCTGACCTCTTATTACATCATGTCTCTCTGACCTCTTATTACATAATGTCTCTCACCTCTTATTACATCATGTATCTCTGACCTCTTATTACATCATGTCTCTCTGACATCTTATTACATCATGTCTCTGACCTCTCATTACATCATGTATCTCTGACCTCTTATTACATCATGTCTCTGACCTCTTATTACATCATGTCTCTGACCTCTTATTACATCATGTATCTCTGACCTCTTATTACATCATGTCTCTCTGACCTCTTATTACATCATGTCTCTCACCTCTTATTACATCATGACTCTGACCTCTTATTACATCATGTCTCTCACCTCTTATTACATCATGACTCTGACCTCTTATTACATCATGTCTCTCACCTCTTATTACATCATGTCTCTCACCTCTTATTACATCATGTATCTCTGACCTCTTATTACATCATGTCTCTCTGACCTCTTATTACATCATGACTCTGACCTCTTATTACATCATGTATCTCTGACCTCTTATTACATCATGTCTCTGACCTCTTATTACATCATGTCTCTGACCTCTTATTACATCATGTCTCTCTGACCTCTTATTACATCATGTCTCTGACCTCTTATTACATCATGTATCTCTGACCTCTTATTACATCATGTCTCTGACCTCTTATTACATCATGTCTCTCACCTCTTATTACATCATGACTCTGACCTCTTATTACATCATGTCTCTCACCTCTTATTACATCATGTCTCTGACCTCTTATTACATCATGTCTCTCTGACCTCATATTCCATCATGTCTCTCACCTCTTATTTTTTCATATTACCTTTATTTAACTAGGCAAGTCTGTTGAAAACAAATTCTTATTTCAATGTGGGCCTAGGAACAGTGGGTTAACTGCCTTGTTCAGGGGAACAGTGGGTTAACTGCCTTGTTCAGGGGCAGAACAACAGATTTTTGCCTTGTCAGCTCGGGTATTAAATCTTGCAACCTTTTGATTACTAGTCCAACGCTCTAGCCTCCATCATGTCTCTCTGACTCTCACCTCTCTTATTCCGTCATGTCTCTCACCTCTCTTATTTCATTGTGTCTCTCTGACTCTCACCTCTCTTGTTCCATCATGTCTCTCACCTCTCTTATTCAATCATGTCTCTCACCTCTCTTATTTCATCATGTCTCTCTGACTCTCACCTCTCTTATTCCGTCATGTCTCTCATCTCTCTTATTCTATCATGTCTCTCATCTCTCTTATTCCGACATGTCTCACCTCTTTCACTCTCTCTCTCTCTC
This sequence comes from Oncorhynchus clarkii lewisi, assembly GCF_045791955.1. NCBI lineage: Eukaryota > Metazoa > Chordata > Actinopteri > Salmoniformes > Salmonidae > Oncorhynchus > Oncorhynchus clarkii. The sequence continues at coordinate 39,276,194 of NC_092173.1, read as the reverse complement.
TCCTCTCTTATTCTATCATGTCTCTCTTTCTCTCACCTCTCTTATTCCATCATGTCTCTCTTTCTCTCACCTCTCTTATTCTATCATGTCTCTCTTTCTCTCTCCTCTCTTATTCCAGCATGTCTCTCTTTCTCTCACCTCTCTTTTTCCATCATGTCTCTTTCTCTCTCTCTCTCCTCTCTTATTCCGACATGTGTCTCACCTCTTTCACTCTCTGTCTCTCACCTCTCTTATTCCATCAAGTCTCTCTTTCTCTCACCTTGCTTATTCCATCAAGTCTCTCTTTCTCTCACCTTGCTTATTCCATCATGTCTCTCTCTCTCTCCTCTCTTATTCCATCATATCTCTCTGACTCACCTTGCTCATTCCATCATGTGTCTCACCTCTTTCACTCTCTCTGACTCATCTCTCTTATTCCATCATGTCTCTCTCTCTCTCCTCTCTTATTCCATCATGTCTCTCTGGCTCACCTTGCTCATTCCATCATGTCTCTCTGACTCACCTTGCTCATTCCATCATGTCTCTCTGACTCTCTCCTCTCTTATTTCATCATGTCTCTCTCTCTCCTCTCTTTTTCCATCATGTCTCTCTGACTCCCTCCAGTCTTATTCCATCATGTCTCTCTGACTCTCTCCTCTCTCATTTCATCATGTCTCTCTCTCTCTCCTCTGTTTTTCCATCATGTCTCTCTGACTCTCTCCTCTCTTATTCCATCATGTCTCTCTGACTCACCTTGCTCATTCCATCATGTGTCTCACCTCTTTCACTCTCTCTGACTCACCTCTCTTATTCCATCATGTCTCTCTGACTCACCTTGCTCATTCCATCATGTCTCTCTGACTCACCTTGCTCATTCCATCATGTCTCTCTGACTCACCTTGCTCATTCCTTCATGTCTCTCTGACTCTCTCCTCTCTTATTTCATCATGTCTCTCTCTCCTCTCTTTTTCCATCATGTCTCTCTGACTCTCTCCAGTCTTATTCCATCATGTCTCACTGACTCTCTCCAGTCTTATTCCATCATGTCTCTCTGACTCTCTCCTCTCTTATTTCATCATGTCTCTCTCTCTCTCCTCTCTTTTCCATCATGTCTCTCTGACTCTCTCCAGTCTTATTCCATCATGTCTCACTGACTCTCTCCAGTCTTATTCGATCATGTCTCTCTGACTCTCTCCTCTCTTTTTCCATCATGTCTCTCTCTCTCTCCTCTCTTATTCCATCATGTCTCTCTGACTCACCTTGCTCATTCCATCATGTCTCTCTGACTCACCTTGCTCATTCCTTCATGTCTCTCTGACTCTCTCCTCTCTTATTTCATCATGTCTCTCTCTCCTCTCTTTTTCCATCATGTCTCTCTGACTCTCTCCAGTCTTATTCCATCATGTCTCACTGACTCTCTCCAGTCTTATTCGATCATGTCTCTCTGACTCTCTCCTCTCTTTTTCCATCATGTCTCACCTCTTTCACCCTCTCTGACTCTCACCTCTCTTATTCCATCATGTCTCTCTGACTCACCTTGCTCATTCCATCATGTCTCACCTCTTTCACTCTCTCTGACTCACCTTGTCATTCCATCATGTGTTTCACCTCTTTCACTCTCTCTGACTCACCTTGCTCATTCCATCATGTGTCTCACCTCTTTCACTCTCTCTGACTCACCTTGCTCATTCCATCATGTGTCTCACCTCTCACTCTATCTGACTCACCTTGCTCATTCCATCATGTTTCTCACCTCTCACTCTCTCTGACTCACCTTGCTCGTTCCATCATGTGTCTCACCTCTTTCACTCTCTCTGACCCACCTTGCTCATTCCATCATGTGTCTCACCTCTTTCACTCTCTCTGACTCACCTTGCTCATTCCATCATGTGTCTCACCTCTTTCACTCTCTCTGACTCACCTTGCTCATTCCATCATGTGTCTCACCTCTTTCACTCTCTCTGACTCTCACGTATTTCATCTTTTTAAATCCTGTGCGTATCTTCCCCACTCACAATTAGGATTAATTGATTTATTCTGACAAGGTTACAACGTTAATGAGAAGAGTAAACTCATTTGTATTTGCATGCACACACTAAGTAAAGATTTACCTTACACCGAAGGTCAATGCATCCCAATATTCTGTGATGGCTAGCGTGTCAAAGACTGCTGGTATGCCTGTTTATTCTGCAGTGGATTATTCATGAAATGTACACACACACACACACACACACACACACACACACACACATCCATTTAGAAATTAACCTTGGACGGTGAAAAGCCATCCATCTACACACAAAATCTTCTTCCATTTACACACAACCTCTACATCCATCTACACACAACCTAGTCAAATATGTTCTTAAGTTTTGGTCAGTCACAGTGGTCAGGTATTCTGCCACTGTGTACTCTCTGTTAAGGGCTAAATAGCATTCTAGTTTGCTCTGTTTTTTTTGTTATTTCTTTGCAATATGTCAAGTCAAATATACGTCAAAATCTTTTAGTTTTCTCATGATTTGATTGGGTCTAACTGTGCTGCTGTCCTGGGGATCTATGGGGTGTGTTTATGTTTGTGAACAGAGCCCCAGGACCAGCTTGCTTATGGGACTCCTTACCAGGTTCATCTCTCTGTAGGTGATGGCTTTGATATGTACTGTTTGGGAATCACTTCCTTTTAGGTGGTTGTAGAATTTAACTGCTCTTTTCTGGATTTTGATAATTAGTGGGTATCTGCCTAATTCAGCTCTGCATGCATTATTTGATTTTCTACGTTGTACACAGAGGATATTTTTTGCAGAATTCTGTATGCAGTCTCAATTTGGTGTTTGTCCCATTTTGTGAATTCTGGATTGTTGAGCGGACACCAGACCTCACAACCATGAAGGGCAATGAGTTCTATGACTGATTCAAGTTTTTTTCTGCCAGATCCTAATTGGTATGTCAAATTGTATGTTCCTTTAGATGTCATAGACGGCCTTTCTTGCCTTGTCTCTCAGATTGTTCCCACTTTTTTGAAGTTACCTGTGGTGCTAATGTTTAGACCGAGGTATGTATAGTTTTTTGAGTGCTCTGGGGCAACGATGTTGAGATGGAATTTGTATTTGTGGTCCTGGCAACTGCACCTTTTTTGGAACACCATTATGTTTGTCTTACTGAGATTTACTACCAAGTCCCTGGTCTGAAAGAATCTGTGCAGAAGATCTCAGTGATGCTTTAGGCCCTCCTTGGTTGGGGACAGAAGCACCAGATCATCAGCAAACAGTAGATATTTTTCTTCAGATTCTAGTAGGTCGAGGCCAAGTGCTGCAGACTGTTCTAGTGCCCTCGCCAATTCGTTGATATACATGTTGAAGAGGGTGGGGCTTATGCCGCATCCCTGTCTCACCCCCCAGCCCTGTGGAAAGAAATGTTTGTTTTTTTTGCAATGTTTTTCTGCTAACACCACTCTCCATCAAATTGTACAGCAGAACCTCATGCCATATTGAGTCAAAAGCTTATTTGAAATCAACAAAGCATGAGAAGACTTTGCCATTGTTTTGGTTTGTTTGTTTGTCAATTAGGGTGTGCAGGGTGAATACTTGGTCTGTCGTACAGTAATTTGGTAAAAAGCCCATTTGAAATTTGCTCAGTACATTGTTTTCGCTGAGGAAATGTACGAGTCTGCTGTTAATGATAATGCAGAGTATTTTCCCAAGGTTGCTGTTGACACATATCCCACGGTAGTTATTGGTGTTAAATTTGTCTCCACTTTTGTAGATTGGGGTGATCAGTCCTTGGTTCCAGATATTGGGGAATATGCCAGAGCTAAGGATGATGTTAAAGAGTTTAAGTACTTTTTTTGATACGGTAAACCATTCCATTCTTAGAGTATTGGTGTTTCTGAGGGGTCTTTGGCCTGGTTTGTTAACTACCTCTCAAAGAGTGCAGTGTATAAAGTCATAAAATCTGTTGTCTCAGCCACTGCCTGTCACCAAGGGAGTGCCCCAAGGCTCGATCCTAGTCTCCACGCTCTTCTCGATTTACATCAACAACATTGCTCCATTTATATGCAGATGATAAAGTCCTTAGTGTCCATCAAGCTTTTCTTTTAAAAAGTCAGATAATCTGCTGTCTCAGCCACTGCTTGTCACCAAGGGAGTACCCCAAGGCTCGATCCTAGGCCCCACGCTCTTCTCAATTTACAACATAGCTCAGGCCGTAGAAAGCTCTCTCATCCATTTATATGCAGATGATACAGTCTTATCAGCTGGCCCCTCCCCTGATTTTGTGTTAAATGCTCTACAACAAAGCTTTCTTAGTGTCCAACAAGTTTTCTCTAACCTTAACCTTGTTCTGAACACCTCCAAAACAAAGGTCATGCGGTTTGGTAAGAAGAATGTCCCTCCTCCCACAGGTGTGATTAATACTTCTAAGGGTGTAGAGCTTGAGGTAGTCACCTCATACAAGTACTTGGGAGTATGGCTAGACGGTGCACTGTCCTTCTCTCAGCACATATCAAAGCTGCAGGCTAAAGGTACACCTAGACTTGGTTTCCTCTATCGTAATCATTTGTCTTTCACCCCAGCTGCTAAACTAACCCTGATTCAGATTACCATCCTACCCATGTTAGATTACGGAGATGTAATTTATAGATCGGCAGCTAAAGGATGCTCTCGAGCGGCTAGATGTTCTTTAGAATTTGGCCATCATATTTTCCACCAAGGCTCCTTATAGGACACTTCACTGCACTCTATACTCCTCTGTAAACTGGTCATCTCTGTGTACACGTCGCAAGACACACTGGTTGATGCTTATTTATAAAACACTCTTAGGCCTCACTCCCCCCATACCTACTGCAGTCCTCATCCTCCACATACAACACCCGTTCTGCCAGTCACATTATGTTAAAAGTCCCCAAAGCACACACATACTTGTTGCTCGTCTTTTCAGTTCGCTGCAGCTAGTGACTGGAACGAGCTGCAACAAACACTCAAACTGGACAGTTTTATACCATCATTCAAATACTCAATCATGGACACTCTTACTGATAGTTGTGCCTGCTTTGCGTGATGTATCGTTGTCTCTACCTTCTTGCCCTTTGTGCTGTTATCTGTGCCCAATAATGTTTGAAGCATGCTTTATGCTGCTACCATGTTGTGCTGCTGCCATGTTGTTGTTATGTTGTGTTTCTACCATGTTGTTGTTATGTTGTGTTGCTACCATGTTGTTGTTATGTTGTGTTGCTACCATGTTGTGTTGCTGCCATGTTGTTGTTATGTTGTGTTGCTGCCTTGCTATGTTGTCTTAGGTAAAAATCAAATCAAATCAAATTTTATTTGTCACATACACATGGTTAGCAGATGTTAATGTGAGTGAAGCGAAATGCTTGTGCTTCTAGTTCCGACAAGGCAGTAATAACCAACGAGTAATCTAACCTAACAATTTCACACTACCTTATACACACAAGTGTAAAAGGATGAAGAATATGTACATAAACATATATGAATGAGTGATGGTACAGAGCGGCGTAGGCAAGATGCAGTAGATGGTATAGAGTACAGTATATACATATGAGATGAGTAATGTAGGATATGTAAACATTATATTAAGTGGCATTGTTTAAAGTGGATAGTGATACATTTTTTTACATCAATTTTTCCATTATTAAAGTGGCTGGAGTTGAGTCAGTATGTTGGCAGCAGCCACTCAATGTTAGTGGTAGCTGTTTAACAGTCTGATGGCCTTGAGATAGAAGCTGTTTTTCAGTCTCTTGGTCCCTGCTTTGATGCACCTGTACTGACCTCGCCTTCTGGATGACAGCGGGGTGAACAGGCAGTGGCTCGGGTGGTTGTTGTCCTTGATGATCTTTATGGCCTTCCTGTGACATCTCATCATTGTTAATAATCAAGCCTACCACTGTAGTGTTGTCTGCAAACTTGATGATTGAGTTGGAGGTGTGCATGGCCATGCAGTCGTGGGTGAACAGGGAGTACAGGAGAGGGCTCAGAACACACCCTTGTGGGGCCCCAGTGTTGAGGATCAGTGGAGTGGAGATGTTGTTACCTACCGTCACCACCTGGGGGCGGCCCGTCAGGAAGTCCAGTACCCAGTTGCACAGGGCGGGGTCGAGACCCAGGGTCTCGAGCTTGATGACGAGTTTGGAGGGTACTATGGTGTTAAATGCTGAGCTGTAGTTTTATTTCATTTATTTGATTTATTTCACCTTTATTTAACCAGGTAGGCAAGTTCTCATTTACAATTGCGACCTGGCCAAGATAAAGCAAAGCAGTTGAACACATACAACGACACAGAGTTACACATGGAAAAAAACAAACATACAGTCAATAATACTGTAGAAACAAGTCTATATACAATGTGAGCAAATGAGGTGAGATTAGGGAGGTAAAGGCAAAAAAAAGGCCATGGTGGCAAAGTAAATACAATATAGCAAGTAAAACACTGGAACGGTAGATTTGCAGTGGAAGAATGTGCAAAGAAGAAATAAAAATAATGGGGTGCAAAGGAGCACAATAAATAAATAAATAAATAAAATAAATACAGTAGGGAAAGAGGTAGTTGTTTGGGCTAAATTATAGTTGGGCTATGTACAGGTGCAGTAATCTGTGAGCTGCTCTGACAGCTGGTGCTTAAAGCTAGTGAGGGAGATAAGTGTTTCCAGGTTCAGAGATTTTTGTAGTTCGTTCCAGTCATTGGCAGCAGAGAACTGGAAGGAGAGGCGGCAAAAAAAAGAATAGGTTTTGGGGGTGGCCAGAGAGATATACATGCTGGAGCGCGTGCTCGGGTGGGTGATGCTATGGTGACCAGCGAGCTGAGATAACGGGGGACTTTACCAAGCAGGGTCTTGTAGATGACATGGAGCCAGTGGGTTTGGCAACGAGTTTGAAGTGAGGGCCAGCCAACGAGAGCGTACAGGTCTCAATGGTGGCTAGCTTTGGTGACAAAACGGATGGCACTGTGATAGACGGCATCCAATTTGTTGAGTAGGGTATTGGAGGCTATTTTGTAAATGACATCGCCAAAGTCGAGGATTGGTAGGATGGTCAGTTTTACAAGGGTATGTTTGGCAGCATGAGTGAAGGATGCTTTGTTGCGAAATAGGAAGCCAATTCTAGATTTAACTTTGGATTGGAGATGTTTGATGTGGGTCTGGAAGGGGAGTTTACAGTCTAACCAGACACCTAGGTATTTGTAGTTGTCCACATATTCTAAGTCAGAGCCGTCCAGAGTAGTGATGTTGGACAGGCGGGCAGGTGCAGGCAGCGATCGGTTGAAGAGCATGCCTTTAGTTTTACTTGTATTTAAGAGCAATTGGAGGCCACGGAAGGAGAGTTGTATGGCATTGAAGCTTGCCTGGAGGGTTGTTAACACAGTATCCCAAGAAGGGCCAGAAGTATACAGAATGGTGTCGTCTGCATAGAGGTGGATCAGAGACTCACCAGCAGAAAGAACGACATCATTGAGAAGAGAGTCGGTCCAACAATTGTACCCTGTGTCACACCCATAGAGACTGCCAGAGGTCCGGACAGCAGACCCTCCGATTTAACACACTGAACTCTATCAGATAAGTAGTTGGTGAACCAGGCGAGGCAATCATTTGACAAACCAAGGCTCGTAGCTGATGAACAGAATTAGGTATTCCTCTTGTCCAGATGGGTTTGGGCAGTGTGCAGTGTGGTTGCAATTGCATCATCTGTGGACCTGTTGGGGCGGTAAGCAAATTGGAGTGGGTCTAGGGTGTCAGGTAGGGTGGAGGTGATATGGTCCTTGACTAGTCTCTCAAAGCACTTCATGATGACGGAAGTGAGGGCTACGGGGCGGTAGTTGTTTAGCTCAGTTACCTTAGCTTTCTTGGGAACAGGAACAATGGTGGCCCTCTTGAAGCATGTGGGAACAGCAGACACCAGCCAGCTGGTCTGCGCATGCTCTGAGGGCGCGGCTGGGGATGCCGTCTGGGCCTGCAGCCTTGCGAGGATTAACACGTTTAAATGTTTTACTCACGTCAGCTGCAGTGAAGAAGAGTCCACAGGTTTTGGTAGAGGGCCGTGTCAGTGGCACTGTATTGTCCTCAAAGCGAGCAAAGAATTTGTTTAGTCTGTCTGGGAGCATGACATCCTGGTCCGCGACTGGGCTGGTTTTCTTTTTGCAATCCGTGATTGACTGTAGACCCTGCCACATACCTCTTGTGTCTGAGCCGTTGAATTACGACTCTACTTTGTCTCTATACTGACGCTTAGCTTGTTTGATTGCCTTGCGGATTGAATAGCTATACTGTTTGTATTCGGTCATGTTTCTGGTTTCTTGCCCTGATTAAAAGCAAGGGTTCGCGCTATCAGTTTTGTGCGATTGCTGCCATCAATCCACGGTTTCTGGTTTGGGTAGGTTTTAATAGTTGCTGTGGGTACGACATCACCGATGCACTTGCTAATAAACTCCCTCACCGAATCAATGTATTCGTCAATGTTGTTGTTTGACGCAATGTGGAACATATCCCAGTCCACGTGATCGAAGCAATTTTGAAGTGTGGAATCAGATTGGTCGGACCAGCGTTGAACAGACCTGAGCGTGGGAGCTTCCTGTTTTAGTCTCTGACTATAGGCTGGAGGCAACAAAATGGAGTCGTGGTCAGCTTTTCCAAAAGGAGGTCGGGGGAGGGCCTTATATGCATTGCGGAAGTTAGAATAACAATGATCCAGTGTTTTACTAGCCCTGGTAGCACAATCGATATGCTGATAGAATTTAGGGAGTCTTGTTTTCAGATTAGCTTTGTTAAAATCCCCAGCTACAATGAATGCAGCCTCAGAATATGTGGTTTCCAGTTTACATAGAGTCAAATACAGTTTGTTCAGGGCCTTCGATGTGTCTGTGATTATAATCGAAGATAATTATCTTGGTAGATAATGCGGTCGACATTTGATTGTGAGGAATTCTAAGTCAGGTGAACAGAAGGACTTGAGTTCCTGTATGTTGTTATGATCACACCACGTCTCGTTAATCATAAGGAACACCCCCCCACCCTTCTCCTTACCAGAAAGATGCTTGTTTCTGTCAGTGCGATGCGTGAAGAAACCATCTGGCTGTACTGACTCCGATAAGCATATCTCAAATGAGCCATGTTTCCGTGAAGCAAAGAACGTTACAGTCTCTGATGTCTCTCTGGAATGCTACCCTTGCTCGGATTTCATCAACCTTGTTGTCAAGAGACTGGATATTGGTGAGTAGTATGCTCGGGAGCGGTGCGCGATGTGCCTGTCTCCGGAGCGTGACCAGGAGACTGTCTGCCCCTTTTACGGCGTCGTTTTTTGGTTCGCCGGCTGGGATCCGATCCATTGTCCTGGGTGGTGGGCAAAACAGAGGATCCGCTTCGGGAAAGTCGTATTCCTGGTCGTAATTATGGTGAGTTGACGTTGCTCTTATATCCAGTTGTTCCTCCCGACTGTATGTAATAAAACCTAAGATTACCTGGGGTACCAATGTAAGAAATAACACGTAAAAAAACAAAATACTGCATAGTTTCCTAGGAACGTGAAGCGAGGCGGCCATCTCTGTCGGCGCTGGAAGGTGGACAACTCTCTTTGTGTATAGTTGTGTGTTTTGTCCTATATTTATATTGTATTTATTTATTTAATCCCAGGCCCCATTCCCAGCAGGAGGCCTTCTGCCTTTTGGTAGGCTGTCATTGTAATTATAATTTGTTCTTAACTGACTTGCCTAGTTAAATAAATAAAAATAAAATACCATCAATACCACAGGCCTTTTTGGGTTGGAGGGTTTGTATTTTGTCCTGTATTTCATTCAATGTAATTGGAGAATCCACTGGGTTCTGGTAGTTTTTAATAGTGGATTTGAATATTTGCATATGTTTTTGCTGTTTGTTCTTTGTTATAGAGCCAAAAAGATTGGAGAAGAGGTTTATCCATACATCTCCATTTTGGATAGATACGTCTTTGTGCTGTTGTTTGTTTAGTGTTTTTCCAATGTTCCCGTTGTGGTTAGAATGTATGGATTTTTCAATTACATTGAGCTGATTTCTGACGTGATGTTCCTTCTTTTTCCGTAGTATATTTCTGTATTGTTTTAGTGATTCACTATAGTGAAGGCGTACACTCAGGTATTCTGGGTCTCTATTATTGTGGTTGGACAGGTTTCTAAATGTCTTTCATTGGTTTTTGCATTCTTCATCAAATCATTTGTCATTGTTGTTCATTTGAACTTTTCTGTTTGAAATGTTTAGATTTGATATGGAAGCTGAGAGGTCAAATATACTGTTTAGGTTTTCTACTGCCAAGTTTACACCTTCACTGTTACAGTGGAACGTTTTGTTCAGGAAGTTGTCTAAATGTGATTGAATTTGTTCTTGCCTAATTGTTTTTTGGTAGGTTTCAATTCTACATTCCTTCCATCTATAGCATTTCTTATTATTACTCAGTTCCTTTTGCTTTGATGCCTCATGATTGAGTATTACTCTGTTCAAGTAGACTGTGATTTTGCTGTGGTCTGATAGGGGTGTCAGTGGACTGACTGTGAACGCTCTAAGAGACTCTGGGTTGAGGTCAGTGATAAAGTAGTCTACAGTACTAACGCCAAGAGATGAGCTATAGATGTACCTACCACAGGAGTCCCCTCGAAGCCTACAATTTACTATATACATATCCAGCGTGCCACAGAGCTGCAGGAGTTGCAGGAGACCCATTTTTGTTGGTTATTTTGTCGTAGTTGTGCCTAGGGCCGCATATGGGGCAGGGAATGCTGTCACCTCCAGGTAGGTTTTTGTCCCCCTGTGTGCTGAGGGTGTCAGGTTCTTGTTCGGTTCTGGCATTTAGGTTGCCACAGACTAGTACATGCCCCTGGGCCTGGAAATGATTTATTTCCCCCTCCAGGATGGAGAAGCTGTCTTCATTAAGATTCTAGTGGGGGATATAGGTAGCACACAGGAGTACATTTGTCTCTGTTAAGATAATTTCTATATTCATTTCTAGCCAGATGTTAAATGTTCCGGTTTTGATTAATTTAATGGAGTGAGTTAGGTCTGCTCTATACCAAATTAGTATAACCCCTGAGTCCCTTCCCGGCTTCACACCTGGTAGTTTGGTGGATGGGACTACCAGCTCTCTGTAACCTAGAGGGCAATCAGTGGGTCCATCTCCTCTATACCAGGTTTCTTGTAGGATGACAATGTCTGTATTCCTGATTACTTTGATGTCCAGGTTCCTGATCTTTAGGCGAAAGGCAGATGACCTCAGGCCTTGGATATTCCAGGATGAGATAGTGAAGGCTTTGTGTTCCATAAAGTGTCCAATGTTGTTAGTCGTGTGGTTTGGCCAGTAAGTGAAAGCAGAACTTGCTGAGCATCTTGTACATGCCATTGGCTTGGGCTAGTGTAAGAGTGGGCCTGTTTGCCTGCTCCAAACCTGGGCGTATGTGAGAATTTCATGTTGAGGCCCTCTTAGTGGGAGTGGTGGGCATGGGGTGGGCAGGAGGGGCATAGGTCTGATCTGGGGGGGCCTAAATGGGGTGTGGGCATGATTGACTTGGGGGCGTGTTGATTGGTTGGTGTGGGGGTGTGGAATTGGCTGGTGGTGTTTTGTCTGGATGTAGGTCCTCTCGGCGTGGGTCCTCTATTGGTAGGTCGGGGGATGGTCTGGGGGGAATGGTCGATGGTCTGAGCGGGGTGTCTGTTGATCTGTTGCTCTGTGTGAGGTGTTGGGGCTGCGGTTGAGGGCGATGTCCTTTAGGGTCCCGGCTAAGGTGGGCTCTGCTGCCTTATATAGGTGGCCCTGGTCGTAAAGGCTGTTCAAGTCAACGGTGGATTGGTGGGTCAGGTAGACATTTGGTTTTGAGGCACAGTCAAGGGAAATAATTGCATTTACCCGCTGTAGAGGTAGCAGGGTGGATGTCTTTCTGTGGTAGCAGGGTGGAGATAACCACTTGTCTGTTGGGGAAGGTAGTTTTTTCAATCACTCCCTTTCCTGCTGTGTTCTCAGGTGGTTTTGTGCCTGTGTGTATTATTATGTATTATTATGCTGGGTGAGCCTAGTTGGTCCTCAGACAGAAGGTCTAGGGCACGCTGGGTGTTTGGACACCAGAGTTTAGACACTGTGTCTCACCTAGCTATTCAGGCTCCTAACTACCTCTCAGTCTCACCTAGCCCTTCAGACTCCTACCTACCTCTCAGTCTCACCTAGCCCTTCAGGCTCCTAACTACCTCTCAGTCTCTCCTAGCTCTTCAGGCTCCTACCTACCTCTCAGTCTCTCCTAGCTCTTCAGGCTCCTAACTACCTCTCAGTCTCTTCTAGCTCTTCAGGCTCCTACCTACCCCTCAGTCTCTCCTAGCCCTTCGTGAGCAACTTTCATCAGCTCCCACATTGATCACACTCAATTCTTAGGACCAGAAATCAGAGCAGGTCTGACTTTTATCCACCAAGCACACCTTGCCCACCTGCAGATGTACACACACACACACACACACACACACACACACACACACACACACACACACACACACACACACACACACACACACACACACACACACACACACACACACTGTATATACACAAACACATTT
>NC_092173.1:39233647-39261147 GCF_045791955.1 Oncorhynchus clarkii lewisi | reverse complement strand
TACTAGTCTTACTGAGGGTACAGTGTGCTGCTAGTCTTACTGAGGTTACAGTGTGCTGCTAGTCTTACTGAGGGTACAGTGTGCTACTAGTCTTACTGAGGGTACAGTGTGCTGCTAGTCTTACTGAGGGTACAGTGTGCTGCTAGTCTTACTGAGGTTACATTGTGCTGCTAGTCTTACTGAGGTTACAGTGTGCTGCTAGTCTTACTGAGGTTACAGTGTGCTGCTAGTCTTACTGAGGTTACAGTGTGCTGCTAGTCTTACTGAGGGTACAGTGTGATGCTAGTCTTACTGAGGCCTCTTTCAGAGCCGTTCTGTTGGTCTCTTTGATGTTATCAAGCTTGTTTCTGTTTCTGTGAGTCCGTATACATGCCTGTGTGAACATGTGGTAGAAACATAAAAGACAGTTGGTGTGTGTGTGTGTGTGTGTGTGTGTGTGTGTGTGTGTGTGTGTGTGTGTGTGTGTGTGTGTGTGTGTGTGTGTGTGTGTGTGTGTGTGTGTGTGTGTGTGTGTGTGAGTGTGTGTGTGTGTGTAAAAGAGTAAGAGTAAGAGTAAGAGTAAGAGTAAGAGTAAGAGTAAGAGTAAGAGTAAGAGTGAGAGTGAGAGTGAGAGTGAGAGTGAGAGTGATAGGGAACATGTCCTAAACTGTAATTCAGAGTAAATCCATCAGGCTGTTTCTCACCATACACACAATTTATGGAACAGTGCTTCTCTCTTTTGTGACCAAGCATGTGTTTGTTGATTAGACTCTGTGGCAGCCTCGTCAATGATGTCACAGTAGGTTCTAAGCCAATCCCGCGACAGTAGGTTCTCTACCAATCCCACGACAGTAGGTTCTATACCAATCCCACAACAGTAGGTTCTAAGCCAATCCCACGACAGTAGGTTCTAAGCCAATCCCACGACAGTACACACTGAGTCCAGTGTTTTAGGATTGACACTGAGTCCAGTGGTTTAGGAGTGACACTGAGTCCAGTGTTTTAGGATTGACACTGAGTCCAGTGGTTTAGGATTGACACTGAGTCCAGTGTTTTAGGATTGACACTGAGTCCAGTGTTTTAGGAGTGACACTGAGTCCAGTGGTTTAGGAGTGACACTGAGTCCAGTGTTTTAGGATTGACACTGAGTCCAGTGTTTTAGGATTGACACTGAGTCCAGTGTTTTAGGGTTGACACTGAGTCCAGTGTTTTAGGGTTGACACTGAGTCCAGTGTTTTAGGAGTGACACTGAGTCCAGTGGTTTAGGGTTGACACTGAGTCCAGTGTTTTAGGATTGACACTGAGTCCAGTGTTTTAGGATTGACACTGAGTCCAGTGTTTTAGGATTGACACTGAGTCCAGTGTTTTAGGATTGACACTGAGTCCAGTGTTTTAGGATTGACACTGAGTCCAGTGGTTTAGGAGTGACCCTGAGTCCAGCAGTTTAGGAGTGACACTGAGTCCAGCTGTTTAGGAGTGACACTGAGTCCAGCTGTTTAGGAGTGACCCTGAGTGTAGCAGTTTAGGAGTGACACTGAGTCCAGCAGTTTAGGAGTGACCCTGAGTGCAGCAGTTTAGGAGTGACACTAAGTGCAGCAGTTTAGGAGTGACACTGAGTGCAGTGGGTCCAGTGACAGCCAGGGGGTCCAGATAAGATAGATTAGTTTAGTTGATGAGAAGATGTGATGAATTTTTAATGAGGAGCTTATCAGGATCATTAGTTAGGTTTGGTTTACTCACACTGCCATCATTAATTCATGGCTGTCACATCCTGCATTGTTCAGAGCTCTACGTAAATTAATAGAAAAGAATAATGACTGGTTGGGTTTTCTAAGACTTGTCAATGATGGATAACTCTCTGTCTGTCTGTCTGTCTGTCTGTCTGTCTGTCTGTCTGTCTGTCTGTCTGTCTGTCTGTCTGTCTGTCATTCTGTCTGTCTGTCTGTCTGTACAGTGGTGGAAAAAGCACCCAATTGTCATACTTGAGTAAAAGTAAAGATACCTTAATAGACAATGACTTAAGTAAAAGTGAAAGGCACTCAGTAAAATACTACTTGAGTAAAAGTCTGAAAGGGTTTGGTTTTAAATATACTTAAGTATCAAAATTAAATGTAATCGCTAAAAGCTAAATTATAAATAATTTCAAATTCCCTATATTATGCAAACCAGACAGACAACATATATTTTTGTATGTATTTTTTGTGGATATCCAGGGGCACGCTCCAACACTCAAACGTCATTTACAAATGAAGCATGTGTGTTTAGTGAGTCCACCAGATCAGAGGCAGTAGGGATGACTAAAGATGTTCTCTTGACACTGTAAGTGTGTGAATTGGACAATTTTCCTGTTCTGCTAAGCATTCAAAATCGAACAAGCACCATTGGGTGTCAGGGAAATGGATGGAGTAAAGGGTACATCATTTTCTTTAGGAATGTAGTGCAGGAAAAATATAAGCAGTGCACAATTTATATAGTAAAGTACAGATCCCTCAAAAAACGACCTAAGGAGTACTTTAAACGACTTAAGGAGTACTTTAAACGACCTGAGGAGTACTTTAAACGACCTAAGGAGTACTTTAAACGACCTAAGGAGTACTTTAAACGACCTGAGGAGTACTTTAAACGACCTAAGCAGTACTTTAAACAACCTGAGGAGTACTTTAAACGACCTAAGGAGTACTTTAAACGACCTAAGGAGTACTTTAAACGGCCTAAGGAGTACTTTAAACGACCTAAGGAGTACTTTAAAGTATTTTTTATGAAGTACTCTACACCCCTGTGTGTGTGTGACCGCGTATAAGCAAGTGTATGTGCATCATCTAAGCCTAGCGGATGATGGACAAAGCCATTCTCAGGAAGGCAGTCTTTCTCTTAGACAATATAAATAGTCTGTGTGTCTTCTCTCAAAGAGCTGCTGTCAAAACAGCACCAAGAAAATATAGAGAATGTTAGTTCCACACATCCAGTTAGTTCCACACATCCAGTTAGTTCCACACATCCAGTTAGTTCCACACCTCAGTTAGTTCCACACCTCAGTTAGTTCCACACCTCAGTTAGTTCCACACCTCAGTTAGTTCCACACCTCAGTTAGTTCCACACATCCAGTTAGTTCCACACATCCAGTTAGTTCCACATCTCAGTTAGTTCCACACCTCAGTTAGTTCCACACCTCAGTTAGTTCCACACCTCAGTTAGTTCCACACATCCAGTTAGTTCCACACATCCAGTTAGTTCCACACATCCAGTTAGTTCCACACCTCAGTTAGTTCCACACCTCAGTTAGTTCCACACCTCAGTTAGTTCCACACCTCCATGCATATTGACACCACACCACACACACACAAACACACACATGCATATTGATGCCACACACACACACATGCCTATTGACCCCACACACACACACACACACATGCATATTGACGCCAAACACACGCACACACACATGCATATTGATGCCACACACACACACACACATGGATATTGATGCCAAACACACACACACACACACACACACACACACACATGCATGCATATTGACGCCACACACATACACACACACATGCATATTGATGCCAAACACACACACACACACATGCATATTGACGCCACACACACACACACACATGCATGCATATTGACGCCAAACACACACACACACACACACACACACACACACACACACACACACACACACACACACACACACACACACACACACACACACACATGCATATTGACAGCCACACACATACACACACACACATATCGATGCCAAACACACACATACACACACAAACATTCATATTGACGCCAAACACACACACACACACACCCACATACACATGCATATTGAAGCCACACACACACACACACACACACACATACACATGCATATTGACGCCACACACACACACACACACACACACACACACACACACACACACACACACACACATGCATATTGACGCCAAACACACACACACACACACACACACACACATACGCATGCATATTGACACCACACACACACACACACACACACACATACATATTGACGCCAAACACACACACACATGTATATTGACGCCAAACACACACACACACATTCATATTGACGCCAAACACACACACGCATTCATATTGACGCCACACACACACACACATGCATATTGACGCCAAACACACACACACATACATATTGACGCCACACACACACACACACACACATACGCATGCATATTGACGCCAAACACACACACAAGCATATTGACGCCACACACACACACAAGCATGCATATTGACGCCACAGACACACACACATGCATATTGACGCCACACACACACACAAGCATGCATATTGACGCCACACACACACACACATGCATATTGACGCCAAACACACACACACACATTCATATTGACGCCAAACACACACACGCATTCATATTGACGCCACACACACACACACATGCATATTGACGCCAAACACACACACACATACATATTGACGCCACACACACACACACACACACATACGCATGCATATTGACGCCAAACACACACACAAGCATATTGACGCCACACACACACACAAGCATGCATATTGACGACACACACACATGCATATTGACGCCACACACACACACAAGCATGCATATTGACGCCACACACACACACATGCATATTGACGCCACACACACACACACACGCATGCATATTGACGCCACACACACACATACATGCATATTGACGCCACACACACACACACACACACACACACACACTGATGCCACACACACTCACACGCATACTGGGCAACACACTCACATGCATATTGAAGCGACATATTGACTCGGTAACGGTACTCCCTTTATATAGTCTCACTATTATTATATTACAGTGTTAATATTTCCTTTCTTTTTTATATATACATATATTTATTTCACTCTGCATTGTTGTAAAAGTTCTCGTATATAAGCATTTCAAGGTAATGTCTACACCTCTTGTAATCGGAGCATGTGACAAATACAATTTGATTTGATTCTAGAACTCAATGCAACCGAGCAAGTCTCCATGGAAATGTTGAATGCATCAGCACATGTTATTTCGAATGTGGAACTTGGATGGATAATTGTGCTGAGTCCTATTTTAGTCCTTGTTGCCTCTGCTAGCAAATCCTTCTGTAACGGCTGCTGTCTCAATCTGTCTGCATTCTCTCAACACACACACTCAGCCTCCGGTCCCACACTCAGTCTCCAGTCCCACACTCAGTCCCCGGTCCCACACTCAGTCTCCCAGTCCCACACTCAGTCTCCCAGTCCCACACTCAGCCCCCAGTCCCACACTCAGTCTCCAGTCCCACACTCAGTCTCCAGTCCCACACTCAGCCTCCGGTCCCACACTCAGTCTCCAGTCCCACACTCAGCCTCCGGTCCCACACTCAGTCTCCCAGTCACACACTCAGTCCCCGGTCCCACACACAGTCTCCAGTCCCACACTCAGTCCCCGGTCCAACACTCAGTCCCAAGTCCCACACTCAGTCTCCAGTCCCACACTCAGTCTCCGGTCCCACACTCAGTCCCCAGTCCCACACTCAGTCTCCAGTCCCCAGTCCCACACTCAGTCCCCGGTCCCTCACTCAGTCTTCAGTCCCCGGTCCCACACACAGTCTGCCAGTCCCACACTCAGTCTTCCAGTCCCATACTCAGTCTCCCAGTCCCACACTCAGTCTCCCAGTCCCACACTCAGTCTCCCAGTCCCTCACTCAGTCTTCAGTCCCCGGTCCCACACACAGTCTGCCAGTCCCACACTCAGTCTCCCAGTCCCACACTCAGTCTCCAGTCCCACACTCAGTCTCCCAGTCCCACACTCAGTCTGCCAGTCCCACACTCAGTCTCCCAGTCCCACACTCAGTCTCCAGTCCCACACTCAGTCTCCCAGTCCCACACTCAGTCTCCAGTCCCCAGTCCCACACTCAGTCTTCAGTCTCCGGTCCCACACTCAGTCCCCGGTCCCACACTCAGTCTCCAGTCCCCTGTCCCACACTCAGTCTCCAGTCCCCGGTCCCACACTCAGTCTCCAGTCCCCAGTCCCACACTCAGTCCCCGGTCCCACACTCAGTCTCCGGTCCCACACTCAGTCCCCAGTCCCACGCTCAGTCTTCAGTCCCCGGTCCCACACTCAGTCTTCAGTTCCCTGTCCCACACTCAGTCTCCAGTCCCACACTCAGTCTCCGGTCCCACACTCAGTCTCCAGTCCCACACTCAGTCTCCCAGTCCCACACTCAGTCCCCAGTCCCACACTCAGTCTCCAGTCCCCAGTCCCACACTCAGTCTCCAGTCCCACACTCAGTCTTCAGTCCCACACTCAGTCTCCCAGTCCCACACTCAGTCTCCCAGTCCCACACTCAGTCCCCAGTCCCACACTCAGCCTCCAGTCCCACACTCAGCCTCCAGTCCCACACTCAGCCTCCAGTCCCACACTCAGTCTCCAGTCCCACACTCAGTCTCCGGTCCCACACTCAGTCCCCAGTCCCACACTCAGCCACCAGTCCCACACTCAGCCCCCAGTCCCACACTCAGCCCCCAGTCCCACACTCAGTCCCCAGTCCCACACTCAGCCTCCAGTCCCACACTCAGTCCCCAGATCAACAATCTAGTGCCTGTACACAGCCTACATGTCTGCCCAGTGAACAAGGCCTCGTTTCCCAGAGCATTCGTAGCGTTGAGATCATCATTAGAACCATCTTACCATGTATCTCTAGCAGCCGACATGTTTCCCAAAACAATTGTTATTGAAGTTGTACTTGAAAACGCTCATTATTTAGAGACTGCCTCAGACCAGAGCCAGACGTTTGATGCCTTTTTTCCCCCTTGAGTGTCACTTTATACACAGAAGGTCTCTGCTAAACGCAGAATCAAGAGGTCTATCTGTCTGACTGTGACTGCTGATAACTTCAGAACCAAGTTGACTCCAAATCCAGACCTCCATGGGGTTGATACATTTGATTTCCATTGATAATTATTGTGTGATTTTATTGTCAGCACATTCAACTATGTAAAGAAAAAAGTATTTAATAAGAATATTTAATTTATTCAGATCTAGGATGTGTTATTTTAGTGTTCCCTTTATTTTTTTGAGTAGTGTATAACGTTGCCAATATCTTCGCTACTTTTGGCCTATATCTTTTTTTTCAATCACATTGAAATACATTTTATGTTCATTTTAAATGAATTATATTATTCTAATTATAGGCTTTTGTTTGTAAACGTTTGCCTTAATATATTTCATGATGTGTAATAACATCTGTACAATGACGTGCCGAATCTTGATTTTGTGCATTATTGTAGGGTAAGCAGGAATAAGACACCTCAGTAGTTGCAGCCTCAGTCAGGAATGTCTCTCTAACAGCTGATCCGTCAGTATTGTTGGAATCATTCTAATGCTAAAGGTACGATTTGAATGGAGAGAGTTGATCTGAGACCCGCGTTGTTTTTCTATCGATCCCATCAGTATCAGCACATGATCTAACGACGCACTTAGAGAACCTTCTCTCTACGGTTTGGGAAAAAATTCTTAAAAAGTTGGCTCGTAAATAACGACACCTCTCGTAGGATCATCGTACGGCTTACGTTCCATCTCAACTGGGAAACGAGGCCCGGATGCCTTCTCTGTTGTTATAGTGGTTGTGAACGATGGGCGACTCAGACAGTCACTCCTCCTCTAGAGTGACATTCACCAAGAACAAAGAGGTAAACAGGCAAATAAAACAAACAAAACAACAAACAGAACAACAAACAAAACAAGAAGCATGACAGGTACTTTAAGACTGTCTTCTTTATCTGCCTTCAGATTCAATGGAGGAGTTGAGGCGCTGTCAGGGTTACGGGTGGGACTGTGACTGTGGCTCCTCCTGTTCTAACTGGGGTTGTGCCTGTGGCTCCTCCTGTTTATCTGGGGTTGTGACTGTGGCTCCTCCTGTTTATCTGGGGTTGTGCCTGTGGCTCCTCCTATTCTAACTGGGGTTGTGCCTGTGGCTCCTCCTATTCTAACTGGGGTTGTGCCTGTGGCTCCTCCTATTCTATCTGGGGTTCTGCCTGTGGCTCCTCCTGTTTATCTGGGGTTGTGCCTGTGGCTCCTCCTATTCTAACTGGGGTTGTGCCTGTGGCTCCTCCTGTTTATCTGGGGTTGTGCCTGTGGCTCCTCCTATTCTAACTGGGGTTGTGCCTGTGGCTCCTCCTATTCTAACTGGGGTTGTGCCTGTGGCTCCTCCTATTCTATCTGGGGTTCTGCCTGTGGCTCCTCCTGTTTATCTGGGGTTGTGCCTGTGGCTCCTCCTATTCTAACTGGGGTTGTGCCTGTGGCTCCTCCTATTCTAACTGGGGTTGTGCCTGTGGCTCCTCCTATTCTAACTGGGGTTGTGCCTGTGGCTCCTCCTATCTAACTGGGGTCGTGATAAACCCTGGTCAACCTGAGTATATGTGTACATTTGGTCATAACATTTGCACAACCTTATATAACACTGTGAGAATGTAATGGGTTATCTGTGTAACACTGTGAGAATGTAATGGGTTATCTTTGTAACACTGTGAGAATGTAATGGATTATCTGTGTAACACTGTGAGAATGGAATGCAATGGGTTATCTGTGTAACACTGTGAGAATGGAATGGGTTATCTTTGTAACACTGTGAGAATGGAATGGGTTATCTGTGTAAAACTGTGAGAATGGAATGGGTTATCTTTGTAACACTGATAGAATGGAATGGGTTATCTTTGTAACACTGTGAGAATGGAATGGGTTATCTGTGTAAAAGTGTGAGAATGGAATGGGTTATCTCTGTAACACTGTGAGAATGGAATGGGTTATCTGTGTAACACTGTGAGAATGGAATGGAATGGGTTATCTGTGTAACACTGTGAATAGAATATCTGTGTAACACTGTGCGAATGGAATGGGTTATCTGTGTAAAATTGTGAATGGAATGGGTTATCTGTGTAACACTGAGAATGGAATGGGTTATCTGTGTAACACTGTGAGAATGGAATGGAATGGGTTATCTGTGTAACACTGTGAGACTGGAATGGGTTATCTGTGTAACACTGTGATAATGGAATGGGTTATCTTTGTAACACTGTGAGAATGGAATGGGTTATCTGTGTAAAACTGTGAGAATGGAATGGGTTATCTCTGTAACACTGTGAGAATGGAATGGGTTATCTGTGTAACACTGTGAGAATGGAATGGAATGGGTTATCTGTGTAACACTGTGGGTTATCTGTGTAAAATTGTGAATGGAATGGGTTATCTGTGTAACACTGAGAATGGAATGGGTTATCTGTGTAACACAGTGAGAATGGAATGGAATGGGTTATCTGTGTAACACTGTGAGACTGGAATGGGTTATCTGTGTAACACTGTGATAATGGAATGGGTTATCTGTGTAACACTGTGAGAATGGAATGGAATGGGTTATCTGTGTAACACTGTGAGACTGGAATGGGTTATCTGTGTAACACTGTGAGAATGGAATGGGTTATATGTGTAACACTGTGAGAATGGAAGGAGTTATCTGTGTAGAGCTGAAGGCTCAGAGACGATTCCGAGTATGTTTGTTTGTTTTGTCTCTTGGTCCAGATGGACTTTCAGAAATATATGGAGCTGTTCCATAGACAGTAAAGAGTTATAACTGTTGTTCCGTAGACAGTAAAGAGTTATAACTGTTGTTCCGTAGACAGTAAAGAGTTATAACTGTTGTTCCGTAGACAGTAAAGAGTTATAACTGTTGTTCCATAGACAGTAAAGAGTTATAACTGTTGTTCCGTAGACAGTAAAGAGTTATAACTGTTGTTCCGTAGACAGTAAAGAGTTATAACTGTTGTTCCATAGACAGTAAAGAGTACTAACTGTTGTTCCGTAGACAGTAAAGAGTTATAACTGTTGTTCCATAGACAGTAAAGAGTTATAACTGTTGTTCCATAGACAGTAAAGAGTTATAACTGTTGTTCCACAGACACTAAAGAGTTATAACTGTTGTTCCGTAGACAGTAAAGAGTTATAACTGTTGTTCCATAGACAGTAAAGAGTTATAACTGTTGTTCCATAGACAGTAAAGAGTTATAACTGTTGTTCCATAGACAGTAAAGAGTTATAACTGTTGTTCCATAGACACTAAAGAGTTATAACTGTTGTTCCATAGACAGTAAAGAGTTATTGTAACGGTTTTCCGTATGAGAAGGAGAGTCGGACCAAAATGCAACGTGTCGATTGCGATCCATGTTTTAATAAACAAACGTAAAACACGAATCAATACAAACACTACAAAATAAAGAACGTAATGAAAACCTAAACAGCCTATCTGGTGAAAACACATAGACAGGAACAATCACCCACAAACACACAGTGAAACCCAGGCTACCTAAATATGGTTCCCAATCAGAGACAATGACGAACACCTGCCTCTGATTGAGAACCATATCAGGCCGAACATAGAACTAGACAAACTAGACATGTAACATAGAATGCCCACTCAGATCACACCCTGACCAACCACAACATAGAAATATACAAAGTAAACTATGGTCAGGGTGTGACAGTACCCCCCCCCCCCCCCCCCAAGGTGCGGACTCCGGCCGCAAAACCTAAACCTATAGGGGAGGGTCTGGGTGGGCATCTGTCCGCGGTGGCGGCTCTGGCGCTGGACGTGGACCCCACTCAATAATAGTCTTGGTCCACCTCCTTAGCGTCCCTAGATAGGTGACCCTCCTTAATGACAGCTCGGGACAGAGGGTCAGCTCGAGACAGAAGGACAGCTCGGGACAGAGGTAGCTCGGGACTGATGGGTAGCTCAGCACTGAGAGGAAGCTCAGCACTGAGAGGAAGCTCAGCACTGAGAGGAAGCTCAGGCAGGTAGTTGGATCCGGCAGATCCTGGCTGGCTGGCGGTTCTGGCAGATCCTGGCTGGCTGGCGGTTCTGGCAGATCCTGGCTGGCTGGCGGATCTGGCAGATCCTGGCTGACTGGCGGATCTGGAAGATCCTGGCTGACTGGCGGATCTGGAAGATCCTGGCTGACTGGCGGATCTGGAAGAGTCTGGTCGACTGGCGGATCTGGAAGAGTCTGGTCGACTGGCGGATCTGGAAGAGTCTGGTCGACTGGCGGATCTGGAAGAGTCTGGTCGACTGGCGGATCTGGAAGAGTCTGGTAGACTGGCAGATCTGGAAGAGTCTGGTAGACTGGCAGATCTGGAAGAGTCTGGTAGACTGGCAGATCTGGAAGAGTCTGGTAGACTGGCAGATCTGGAAGAGTCTGGTTGTCTGGCAGATCTGGAAGAGTCTGGTTGTCTGGCAGATCTGGAAGAGTCTGGTTGACTGGTAGATCTGGAAGAGTCTGGTTGATTGGCAGCTCTGGCTGCTCCATGCTGACTGGCTGCTCCATGCTGACTGGCAGCTCTGGCTGCTCCATGCTGACTGGCTGCTCCATGCTGACTGGCAGCTCTGGCTGCTCCATGCTGACTGGCTGCTCTGGCTGCTCCATGCTGACTGGCTGCTCCATGCTGACTGGCTGCTCCATGCTGACTGGCAGCTCTGGCTGCTCCATGCTGACTGGCTGCTCCATGCTGACTGGCTGCTCCATGCTGACTGGCAGCTCTGGCTGCTCCATGCTGACTGGCTGCTCCATGCTGACTGGCAGCTCTGGCTGCTCCATGCTGACTGGCTGCTCTGGCTGCTCCATGCTGACTGGCGGCCCTGGCTGCTCCATGCTGACTGGCGGCCCTGGCTGCTCCATACTGACTGGCGGCCCTGGCTGCTCCATGCTAACTGGCAGCTCTGGCGGCTCCTTGCAGACTGGCAGCTCTGGCGGCTCCTTGCAGACTGGCAGCTTTGGCGGCATCCTGCAGACAGGCAGCTCTGGCGGCTCCTTGCAGACTGGCAGCTCCTTGCAGACTGGCAGCTCTATGCAGAACGGCAGCTCTATGCAGACTGGCAGCTCAATGCAGACTGGCAGCTCCTTGCAGACTGGCAGCTCCTTGCAGACTGGCAGCTCCTTGCAAACTGGCAGCTCCTTGCAAACTGGCAGCTCCTTGCAAACTGGCAGCTCCTTGCAAACTGGCAGCTCCTTGCAAACTGGCAGCTCCTTGCAAACTGGCAGTTCTGAACAGGCGGGAGACTCCGGCAGCGCTGTAGAGAAGGAAGGCTCTAACAGCGCTAAACAGGCGGGAGACTCCGACAGCGCTGAAGAGGAGGAAGGCTCTGGCAGCGCTGGACAGGCGAGGCGCACTGTAGGCCTGATGCGTGGTGCTGGCACTGGTGGTACTGGGCCGAGGACACGCACAGGAAGCCTGGTGCGGGGAGCTGCTACCGGAGGGCTGGGGTGTGGAGGTGGTACTGGAAAAACCGGACCGTGCAGGCGCACTGGAGCTCTTGAGCACCGAGCCTGCCCAACCTTACCTGGTTGAATGCTCACGGTCGCCCTGCCAGTGCGGCGAGGTGGAATAGCCCGCACTGGGCTATGCAGGCGAACCGGAGACACCGAGCGCAAGGCTGGTGCCATGTAAGCCGGCCCAAGGAGACGCACTGGGGACCAGCTGCGTAGAGCCGGCTTCATGGCATTAGGCTCGACGCTCAATCTAGCCCGGCCGACACGCGGAGCTGGAATATACCGCACCGGGCTATGCACCCGCACTGGAGACACCGTGCGCACCACTGCATAACACGGTGCCTGTCCGGTCTCTCTAGCCCCCCGGTAAGCACAGGGAGTCTGCCCAGGTTTCCTACCTGGCGTAGCCATACTCCCTGTTAGCCCCCCCCCCAAGAAATGTTTGGGGCTGCCTCTCGGGCTTCCTTGCCAGCCGTGTTCCCTCATATCGCCGGCTCCTCTGTCCGGCTGCCTCTGCTCTCCTAAGTGCCTCCACCTGTTCCCATGGGAGGCGATCTCTTCCAGCCAGTATCTCCTCCCAAGTGTAACAGCCCTTGCCATCCAAAACGTCCTCCCATGTCCATTCCTCTTTACGCTGCTGTTGCTGCCTGTTGACACGCTGCTTGGTCCGTTGGTGGTGGGTGATTCTGTAACGGTTTTCCGTATGAGAAGGAGAGTCGGACCAAAATGCAGCGTGTCGATTGCGATCCATGTTTTAATAAACAAACGTAAAACACGAATCAATACAAACACTACAAAATAAAGAACGTAATGAAAACCTAAACAGCCTATCTGGTGAAAACACATAGACAGGAACAATCACCCACAAACACACAGTGAACCCCAGGCTACCTAAATATGGTTCCCAATCAGAGACAATGACGAACACCTGCCTCTGATTGAGAACCATATCAGGCCGAACATAGAACTAGACAAACTAGACATGTAACATAGAATGCCCACTCAGATCACACCCTGACCAACCACAACATAGAAATATACAAAGTAAACTATGGTCAGGCTGTGACAGTTATAACTGTTGTTCCATAGACAGTAAAGAGTTATAACTGTTGTTCCATAGACAGTAAAGAGTTATAACTGTTGTTCCGTAGACAGTAAAGAGTTATAACTGTTGTTCCATAGACAGTAAAGAGTTATAACTGTTGTTCCGTAGAGAGTAGAGCTACATTGATTTTCACTGTAATTACAAAGCGGAAATATACAGAACCAGCATTTCTAGAGAGCATACGCTGGCAAGAGCCTAAGATATCTGCGGGAGAGGTATTGTCTCCCTGCCAAACACCATGGTCATCCATCAGACTGTTTAAGCCGATCACTAACATCGTTCAGCCTAGTGCCTAATTATCCCATAGAGAACATGGAGGTGGAAAGATCGGGGTTCTATTAAAATACCCTATTCACAATGGGAGGACAATTGATTCTGTGTCTGGGCCTGGGCCGCTGTTAAAACAGGAAGATGGATATCGCCTTGGGTATTAAGCATAGTTACAGTAAAGAGGCTGTTTTATGAAGCAGTCTAACAGAAGGGGGAGTCACTGTTCCTGTTTCATTGCTGCTGAAATTACACATTTACAGAAGTGCCCACACACAGACAGTACTGTAGGTGAGAAATGGGGTCACACATTCAGTATGTGTCTAAGGATGTGTGTGTTTATGAGAGAGAGAGAGAGAGAGAGAGAGAGAGAGAGAGAGAGAGAGAGAGAGAGAGAGAGAGAGAGAGAGAGAGAGAGAGAGAGAGAGAGAGAGAGAGAGAGAGAGAGAGAGAGAGAGAGACAGAGAGACAGAGAGAGACAGAGAGAAATTGTGTGTTTTTGTCATTATGTGTCTCAGAGAACAGCTGTAAATGCAGGTTGTTTACATATAATCTATGTCCCATATTCCATATGATATATTGTATATTCCGTATTGTATATTCTATATTCCACATTCCATATAACATATTCTATATTCCATATTGTATATTGCATATTCCGTATTGTATATTCAATATTCTATATTCCACATTCCATATGATATATTCTATATTCCATATTCTATATTCTATATTTCATATAATATTCTCTGTTTCTTGCCATGGCAAACAGTGGCAGGTGTTGAGAGTTGTGATCCATCTGAAATGAGAGAGCAGAGGAATGTGTCAACGTAAATCTGTTCTCGCTCTCACACACCTACACCCCATCCCTCCTCCACAGTATAAGTATCAAATGAAAGAGAGAGCTGGGTTCTATATAGGTGTTATTAGCTTGGCTGGGTCTCTGGTGTACAGATGTTTTCATGACCCTTATACACAGGGAGGGTATGTTTTACTCCTTTATACAGATCCTGTATGATGCCAGCCAGAGATTGCTCCTTGGCTTAAAGTGATGCTTCCACATGCACGCAAACACGCACTCAAACAAACACACACATGGGCACACACACACGTGTGTACACAAACACTCACGCACACACACACTCACACTCACACACACAAACACACACACACATTCATAACAGAGATTGAGCATTGGCACAGAACACTGAGACTGACATTTTCCATTTCAGAGAGCTCTTATCTCCTGGGGAAAGAAGGTCATTACTACACCGCTGTGGTAAATCTAATATGGGTCCAGTGACTGAACACCCCATATAAGAGGATCTCTCTCTCTCTCTGTCTCTCTCTCATTTCTATGTGTGTATTTTGAGAGCACGTACCACAGCTCTGTAAAGACTTGTTGACTTGAGGCTGAAGGACAGGTAGACTGATGGAGTCAGAGAAGTCATCGACAGGTAGACTGATAGAGTCAGAGAAGTCATCGACAGGTAGACTGATGGAGTCAGAGAAGTC
Organism: Oncorhynchus clarkii lewisi; assembly: GCF_045791955.1. Classification (NCBI taxonomy): domain Eukaryota; kingdom Metazoa; phylum Chordata; class Actinopteri; order Salmoniformes; family Salmonidae; genus Oncorhynchus; species Oncorhynchus clarkii. The sequence goes on along the minus strand of NC_092173.1, from coordinate 39,245,901 downwards.
ATCGACAGGTAGACTGATGGAGTCAGAGAAGAGCTGAACGACAGGTAGACTGATGGAGTCAGAGAAGGCATCGACAGGTAGACTGATGGAGTCAGAGAAGTCATCGACAGGTAGACTGATAGAGTCAGAGAAGTCTTTGACAGGTAGACTGATGGAGTCAGAGAAGTCATCGACAGGTAGACTGATGGAGTCAGAGAAGAGCTGAACGACAGGTAGACTGATGGAGTCAGAGAAGGCATCGACAGGTAGACTGATGGAGTCAGAGAAGTCATCGACAGGTAGACTGATGGAGTCAGAGAAGTCATCGACAGGTAGACTGATGGAGTCAGAGAAGTCATGGACAGGTAGACTGATGGAGTCCGAGAAGTCATCGACAGGTACACTGATGGAGTCAGAGAAGAGGTGAACGACAGGTAGACTGATGGAGTCAGAGAAGTCATCGACAGGTAGACTGATGGAGTCAGAGAAGTCATCGACAGGTAGACTGATGGAGTCCGAGAAGTCATCGACAGGTACACTGATGGAGTCAGAGAAGAGGTGAATGACAGGTAGACTGATGGAGTCAGAGAAGTCATTGACAGGTAGACTGATGGAGTCAGAGAAGAGGTGAACGACAGGTAGACTGATGGAGTCAGAGAAGTCATCGACAGGTAGACTGATGGAGTCAGAGAAGTCATCGACAGGTAGACTGATAGAGTCAGAGAAGTCATCGACAGGTAGACTGATGGAGTCAGAGAAGTCATCGACAGGTAGACTGATGGAGTCAGAGAAGTCATCGACAGGTATACTGATAGAGTCAGAGAAGTCATCGACAGGTAGACTGATGGAGTCAGAGAAGTCATCGACAGGTAGACTGATGGAGTCAGAGAAGAGCTGAACGACAGGTAGACTGATGGAGTCAGAGAAGGCATCGACAGGTAGACTGATGGAGTCAGAGAAGTCATCGACAGGTAGACTGATGGAGTCAGAGAAGTCATCGACAGGTAGACTGATGGAGTCAGAGAAGTCATCGACAGGTAGACTGATGGAGTCAGAGAAGAGGTGAACGACAGGTAGACTGATGGAGTCAGAGAAGTCATCGACAGGTAGACTGATGGAGTCAGAGAAGTCATCGACAGGTAGACTGATGGAGTCAGAGAAGAGGTGAACGACAGGTAGACTGATGGAGTCAGAGAAGTCATCGACAGGTAGACTGATGGAGTCAGAGAAGAGGTGAACGACAGGTAGACTGATGGAGTCAGAGAAGTCATCGACAGGTAGACTGATGGAGTCAGAGAAGAGGTGAACGACAGGTAGACTGATGGAGTCAGAGAAGTCATCGACAGGTAGACTGATGGAGTCAGAGAAGTCATAGACAGGTAGACTGATGGAGTCAGAGAAGTCATAGACAGGTAGACTGATGGAGTCAGAGAAGAGGTGAATGACAGCTAGACTGATGGAATCAGAGAAGTCATCGACAGGTAGACTGATGGAGTCAGAGAAGTCATCGACAGGTAGACTGATGGAGTCAGAAAAGTGATTGACAGGTAGACTGATGGAGTGAGATAAGAGGTGAATAACTTGTGATAGAATTGGGTGCAGTAAGAGTTTAATGAGACAGTGAATGGATGACGGGATAGATGGGAAGGCGATAGAGGATGTGATTTATGGGATAGGTGATGGCTGAAAGAGAGAGCGAGGGAGAGTATTTGCGAGGGCACTAGAACAATCTACAACACCCGGCCTCACCCTACTGGATTCGGAAATCAAATGTCTACTGTTTGCTGATAATCTGGTGCTTCTGTCCCCAACCAAGAAGGGCCTACAAGAGCACCTAGATCTGTCCCCAACCAAGAAGGGCCTACAGCAGCACCTAGATCTGTCCCCAACCAAGAAGGGCCTACAGCAGCACCTAGATCTTGTGCCAGTATTCTGTGAGACCTGGGTCCTGACAGTGAATCTCAGTAAGACTAAAATAATTGTGTTCCAATAAAGGTCCAGTTGCCAGGACCACAAATACAAATTATATCTAGACACCGTTGCCCTAGAGCACACAAAGAACTGTAACTACCTCAGACATCAACACCATAGGTAACTTCAACAACAAGGCTGTGAACGATTTGAGAGACAAGAAGGGGCTTCTACACCATCAAAAGGAACATAAAACTCAACATCCCAATCAGGATCTTGCTAAGTCAGAGAAGTTCAGTCTGTTATAAAACCCATTACCTTATCTGGTTGTGAGGTCTGGGGTCCACTCACCAACCAATAATTCACAAAATGGGACAAACACCAAATTGAGACTTTGCATGCAGAATTCATTAAAAAAACTACTTTGTGTACAACTCAAAATCCCAAACAATGTATGCAGAGAAGAATTAGGACGATACCCGCTAGTTATCAACATCCAGAAAAGAGCCAGCTGGTAAGGGGACAAACAGACCCCACAGAGCCCCAGGACAGCAACACATTTAGACCCAACAAAATGATGAGAATGGAAAAACATAACTATTTGACACACTGGAAAGAATCAACCAAAAAACAGAGCAAATTGGAATGCTATCTGGCCCTAAACAGAGAGCACACAGTGGCAGAATACCTGACCACTGTGACTGACCCAAAATGAACAAAAGCGTTGACAATGTGCAGACTCAGTGAGCATAGCCTTTCTATTGAGAGAGGCCTTCCTGGTTACCTGTGCTAAACCTTCTTGGTTACCTGTGCTACCTATAAACACACGTGACCAGTGACCCATGACCCCAACATATAGTGCCCTCAAGTGTACAAAACGAGTTCAAATAACCATTGTCAGACAACATATACACAACACTAACATTCCAAAACAGCTCCTACACAAATCAAACATTGATACACTCCCATAGGCCGCTGCCCACAAAATGAGTTGGAAACTGATCTACACTTCCTAACCTCCTGCCAAATGTATGACCATGTTAGAGACACATATTTCCCTCAGAAAACAAATTGTAGTGACGATTCCCTGTGAAAAGCCACTGGCACAGGAGTGATGCCAAACTAAGAAGCCATTTAGCTACTAAGAACTTTCCAATACACTTTCAAAACAACAAACTTTTCAAAACAACAAAACTGAGAGCTCCCTCATTCTAAATAGTAGCTCATATCCAGGATAAGGTCTTATTCGGGATAAGCTGTTAACCTGCACACAGCAGCCAGTAGCATACCACCCTGCATACCAATCATACCACTCTTTCCTCTGGTCTAAAAAATATCCCAATTCCCAAAGGCAGTGATTGGGGACACTGCCCTGTGTAGGGTGCTGTCTTTTAGATGGGATGTTAAACGGGTGTCCTGACTCTCTGAGGTCATTAAAGATCCCATGGCGCTTATCGTATGAGTAGGGGTGTTAACCCTGGTGTCCTGGCTAAATTCCCAATCTGCCCCTCAAACCATCACGGTCACCTAATAATCCCCAGTTTACGATTGGCTCATCCATCCCCCTCCTCTCCCCTGTAGGAGGTCATTGCTGTAAATGAGAACGTGTTCTCAGTCAACTTACCTGGTAAACTAACAGATAAATAACAAGCACAGCATTCCAGATAGCAGCTCATGAATATCCCTGTATCTATGAATAAACACAATATTCCTAATTGAAGTTCACATTGGTTAAATGGAATAGTAACTGAAATCTGGACACTGACTATAGGTCTATAACCTCTCACATGTAGTATAATATTAAAGTGATGCCACTTTCGTGTGTTTTGCCAGCAGCTCTTCATAAGCACAGCGCTGTTTATGACTTCAAGCCTATCAGCCTAATGGCTGGTGTGACCACTGTGAAATGGCTAGCTAGTTAGCGGGGAGCGTGCGCTAATAGCGTTTCAAACGCCACTCGCTCTGAGACTTGGAGTAGTTGTTCCCCTTGCTCTGCAAGGGCTGCGGCTTTTGTGGAGTGATGGGTAACGCTGCTTCGAGTGTGGCTGTGGTCGATGTGTTCCTGGTTCGAGCCCTGGAAGGAGCGAGGAGAGGGACGGAAGCTATACTGTTACACTGGCAATACTATAGTGCCTATAAGAACATCCAATAGTCAAAGGTATATGAAATACAAATGGTATAGAGGGAAATAGTCCTATAATTCCTATAATAACTACAACCTAAAACCTCTTACCTTGGAATATTGAAGTCTCTGTTTAAAAGGAACCACCAACTTTCATATGTTCTCATGTTCTGAGCAAGGAACTTAAACGTTAGCTTTGTTACATGGCACATATTTTTACATGGCACATATTACTTTCTTCTCCAACACTTTGTTTTTGCATTATTTAAACCAAATTGAATATGTTTCATTATTTATTTGAGGCTAAATTGATTTTAATGATGTATTATATTAAGTTAAAATAAGTGTTCATTCAGCATTGTTGTAATTGTCATTATTACAAATGCATGTTTTTTAAATCGGACGATTAATCGGTACCGGCTTTTTTTGGTCCGCCAATAATCGGTATCGGTATCGGAGTTGAAAAATCATAATCGGTCGACCTCTAGAAGAAAGTATTATGAAGCCAAGATCAATGATATAAAGAATGTTGGGGAAAAAAACTTTGGTGCTCTGTCAATGAAATGAAGGACGGGACTGTCTGTCTCTCTGTCTGTGTCTCTCTCATTAGATCATTAATTAGCTGTAACCAACTCTAGGATTAGCTCTAATATAGATCATGTAGGTCGCTGCCTTATAGATGTACTATCTTAGTTTGACCACTTTCTCACAGCAGGAGATCCTGCAGCACTAGGAAAAATGAATTATGATGTGCATTATAATTACTAGATATACATTTGTCTTTAGGGCAAATCAAGCATGATATTTTAAACGTTTAACGTTAGAAGCATTTTTAAACCTCGACTACACCACACGTTGCATTTCCTGCTGCGCAACAAAACAGTGATCAAATTAAGATAGCACATCTGTATTTCTATCTCTATACACCAACCCAATTACCCAGACACTACTCTGACAACTGTCTCTACAGACCAACCCAATTACACAGACACTACTCTGACAACTGTCTCTATACACCAACCCAATTACACAGACACTACTCTGACAACTGTCTCTACAGACCAACCCAATTACCCAGACACTACTCTGACAACTGTCTCTACAGACCAACCCAATTACACAGACACTACTCTGACAACTGTCTCTACAGACCAACCCAATTACACAGACACTACTCTGACAACTGTCTCTACAGACCAACCCAATTACACAGACACCACTCTGACAACTGTCTCTATACACCAACCCAATTACCCAGACACCACTCTGACAACTGTCTCTATACACCAACCCAATTACACAGACACCACTCTGACAACTGTCTCTATACACCAACCCAATTACACAGACACCACTCTGACAACTGTCTCTATACACCAACCCAATTACACAGACACCACTCTGACAACTGTCTCTATACACCAACCCAATTACCCAGACACCACTCTGACAACTGTCTCTATACACCAACCCAATTACACAGACACTACTCTGACAACTGTCTCTACAGACCAACCCAATTACACAGACACCACTCTGACAACTGTCTCTATACACCAACCCAATTACCCAGACACCACTCTGACAACTGTCTCTATACACCAACCCAATTACACAGACACCACTCTGACAACTGTCTCTATACACCAACCCAATTACACAGACACCACTCTGACAACTGTCTCTATACACCAACCCAATTACACAGACACCACTCTGACAACTGTCTCTATACACCAACCCAATTACACAGACACCACTCTGACAACTGTCTCTATACACCAACCCAATTACCCAGACACTACTCTGACAACTGTCTCTATACACCAACCCAATTACCCAGACACTACTCTGACAACTGTCTCTATACACCAACCCAATTACACAAACATCGCTCTGACAACTGTCTCTATACACCAACCCAATTACCCAGACACCACTCTGAAATATCTGTCAGGTTATAAAACGAATTACAGTTGTTGAAAGGATGTTTTGTGTGGGAACAAGTTCAGCTGGGTAGATAGATGGAGTGTGTGAATGCTTTGAATAGATTGTATGTGTATGTGTTTACTGCAGGAACAGAGACAGAGACACACACACACACACACTAAGGTGATTTATTCACACACACATACTCCCAACTGTGTGGCGATAATTTGAAGTCTACACCTTTTTCCTTCTCTCTACCTCTTCACTGACAGAGTCTGGAAGTGGGGAGAGAGAAACCATCCTTTCAATCTAAACATACATATATATATATATATATATATATATATATATATATATATATATATATATATATATATATATAAATGGGCTCAATTTTGTTTTGTATTTTGCTGATTATATTTATACTGAACAAAAATATAAACGCAACATGTAAAGTGTTGGTCCCATGTTTCATGATCTGAAATAAAAGATCCCAGAAATGTTCCGTATGGACAAAAAGCGTATTTCTCTCATTTTGTGCGCAAATTTCTCCTTTGCCAAGATAATCCATCCACCTGACAGGTGTGTCATATTAAGAAGCTGATTAAACAGCATGATCATTACACGGGTGCACCTTGTGCTGGGGACAATAATAGGCCACTCTGAAATGTGCAGTTTTGTCACACAACATAATCGCACAGATGTGTCAAGTTTTGAGGGATCATGCAATTGGAATACTGACTGCAGGAATGTCCACCAGAGCTGTTACCAGAATTTTATGTTGATTTCTCTACCATAAGCCACCTCCAACGTCATTTTAGAGAATTTGGCAGTAGGTCCAACCTGCCTCACAACCGCAGACCATGTGTAACCACGCCAGCCCAGGACCTCCACATCCAGCTTCTTCACTTGTGGGATGGTCTCTGATGAGCCACCTGGACAGCTGATAAAACTGTGGATTTGGACAACCAAATAATTTCTGCACAGACTGTCAGAAAACGTCTCAGTGAAGCTCATCTGCGTGCTCGTCGTCCTCACCAGGGTCTTGACCTGACCGCAGTTTGTCATCATAACCAACTTCAGTGGGCAAATGCTCACCTTTGATGGCCACTGTCACGCTAGAGAAGTGTGCTCTTCATGGACGAATCCTGGTTTCAATTGTACCGGACAGATAGCAGACAGTGTGTATGGCGTCGTGTGAGCGAGTGGTTTGCTTATGCATGGCCCCATGTCGCAAGGATCTGTACACAATTCCTGGAAGCTGAAAATGTCCCAGTTCTTCCATGGCCTGTATACTCACAAGACATGTCACCCATTGAGCATGTTCGGGAGGCTCTGGATCGACCTGTACGACAGCGTGTTCCAGTTCCCGCCAATATCCAGCAAGTGACAACATTCCACAGGCCACAATCAACAGCCTGATCAACTCTATGTGAAGGAGATGTGTTACGCTGCATGAGGAAAATGGTCGTCACGCCAGATACTGACAGGTTTTCTGATCCACACCCATACCTTTTATTTAAGGTGTCTGTTATCAACAGATGCATTTCTTTATTCCCAGTCATGTGAAATCCGTAGATTCGGGCCTAAATAATTAATTTCAATTGATTGATTTCCTTGTATGAACTGTAACTCAGTAAAAATCTTTGAAATTGCTGCAGATAGCGTTTCTATTTTTGTTCAGTGTAGAAAAGGCCCGTGTTACGACACTAGCTAGCTTGCCAGTTGACGTTGGAAGTCAGCTCCGTTCTGCCCACGGAGCAGTGACTGAGTTCTATTGAGCAGTGACCACTTTTTGACCAAGGCCGTAATGACATTCTATTCGCTAACTAATCTGAGTAAATTGTCTGTAACTGTTGAACTATATACAGTGGGGGGGAAAAATTATTTAGTCAGCCACCAATTGTGCAAGTTCTCCCACTTAAAAATATGAGAGAGGCCTCATCATAGGTACACTTCAACTATGACAGACAAAATGAGAAAAAGAAATTCAGAAAATCACATTGTAGGATTTTTAATGAATTTATTTGCAAATCATAGTGGAAAATAAGTATTTGCACAATTGGTAGCTGACTAAATACTTGTTTTGCCCCACTGTATGTAGTAGAGACATAAGGGGTTTGGACTATTATTCTCTCTATTGTCTATCATATCACAAACATGGAATGAAATTACAATTTTATGGGTCAACACCCTAATTAGGTTGTGGGGCCAAGGTTGTGAGGCCAAGGTTGTGAGGCCAAGGTTGTGAGGCCAAGGTTGTGGGGCCAAGGTTACGGGGCCAAGGTTGTGGGGCCAAGGTTACGGGGCCAAGGTTGTGGGGCCAAGGTTGTGAGGTCAAGGTTGTGAGGCCAAGGTTGTGGGGCCAAGGTTACGGGGCCAAGGTTGTGGGGCCAAGGTTGTGAGGTCAAGGTTGTGGTTGCAAGGTTGTGGGGCCAAGGTTGTGAGGTCAAGGTTGTGGGGCCAAGGTTGTGAGGCCAAGGTTGTGAGGTCAAGGTTGTGGGGCCAAGGTTGTGAGGTCAAGGTTGTGGGGCCAAGGTTGTGAGGCCTGTGGTTACAGTGTTTTCATGCCAGAGACCGTGTCACTCTTAACTTGTGTCCATTTATTAATTGTGTTACAGTGTCATTGGAAAAGCAGGTTAAACTGTTCTAGACTGCTGCAGAAGGTGAAGACCTAACACATTGTAAAGCAGTGTCCTGGTCAAACTGTTCTAGACTGCTGCAGAAGGTGAAGACCTAACACATTGTTACGCAGTGTCCAGGTCAAACTGTTCTAGACTGCTGCAGAAGGTGAAGACCTAACACATTGTAAAGCAGTGTCCTGGTCAAACTGTTCTAGACTGCTGCAGAAGGTGAAGACCTAACACATTGTAAAGCAGTGTCCAGGTCAAACTGTTCTAGACTGCTGCAGAAGGTGAAGACCTAACACATTGTAAAGCAGTGTCCAGGTCAAACTGTTCTAGACTGCTGCAGAAGGTGAAGACCTAACACATTGTAAAGCAGTGTCCAGGTCAAACTGTTCTAGACTGCTGCAGAAGGTGAAGACCTAACACATTATAAAGCAGTGTCAAGGTCAAACTGTTCTAGACTGCTGCAGAAGGTGAAGACCTAACACATTGTAAAGCAGTGTCCAGGTCAAACTGTTCTAGACTGCTGCAGAAGGTGAAGACCTAACACATTGTAAAGCCGTGTCCAGGTTAAACTGTTCTAGACTGCTGCAGAAGGTGAAGACCTAACACATTGTAAAGCCGTGTCCAGGTTAAACTGTTCTAGACTGCTGCAGAAGGTGAAGACCTAACACATTGTAAAGCCGTGTCCAGGTTAAACTGTTCTAGACTGCTGCAGAAGGTGAAGACCTAACACATTGTAAAGCCGTGTCCAGGTTAAACTGTTCTAGACTGCTGCAGAAGGTGAAGACCTAACACATTGTAAAGCCGTGTCCAGGTTAAACTGTTCTAGACTGCTGCAGAAGGTGAAGACCTAACACATTGTAAAGCAGTGTCCAGGTTAAACTGTTCTAGACTGCTGCAGAAGGTGAAGACCTAACACATTGTAAAGCCGTGTCCAGGTCAAACTGTGCTACTAGATAATGAGTGCCTGATGAGTTGTAGTGTGTGTCTGGAGCTGACCCCGAGCTGACAAGGTAAAATAAATATAGTTGTTCTGTCCCTGAACAAGGCAGTTAACCCACTGTTCCTAGGCAGTCATTGAAAATAAGAATTTGTTCTTAACTGGCTCGCCTAGTTAAATAAAGGTCAAATAAAAATATTTAAAAAATGCTTGTTCTTTTCTATTTAGTCATGTGTCATTCACCTGTCAGCCCCGTGTATACGGCTTGTCAGGAAGTTGACATGACAGGTCTGAGACCAGAACTGAGACCTGATTGATTCCATCAGTCACTGATTGGTCATGGCAGGCTTCTACTGCTCTGTTATTGGTCACAGGCGGGTTCTACAGGTCTCTGCCTTGTTGGAGTGGGTATAAAGCAGTGAGATTTCCAAATGATGGGCAATGTCACAGAACGTCAGGATAACTCAGTGTCAGCCTGTCGGCCGTTACACAACATGACACAAAACCAGAGGAGAGACACACACACTGATTAGAGGACATCACTTCCTGTTGGCCAGACAGACAGACAACACTCTCTGTTTTTCTGGTTCTTGCTGTTAAGGGTCTAATCAAACTATGGCTGGTTCTGCCACCATTAGCCAGTTGTCACTTGGACACACACACACACACACACACACACACACACACACACACACACACACACACACACGCACACACACACACACACACTGCGTACAACAGTGTTCCCATACCACACCTGTGCGCATAATGAGATGATTACAGAGCCAATTAGGTGTTCTAAATATTATTCCCAATGAAACCTCCCAACCCCCCTCCACCTCTCTGTCCTGTGTACTCATCTGAAGTGAACCTAAGCTTGTTGACTTATTTCCGGACACATATTTTCATTTCTCTGTATCTGTTTGAATGAAATAACCATGTAGTCAAGGATAAAGTGTCAGGCGTTTGGCAGCACTGTGTGAGAGGAGAGGGCATTATGTCTAACTCTGTCTGTCTGTCTCACTCAGGATGTAATGTGACTGAGATCTAACTCTGTCTGTCTGTCTGTCTGTCTGTCTGTCTGCCTGTCTGTCTGTCTGTCTGTCTGTCTGTCTGTCTGTCTGTCTGTCTGTCTGTCTGTCTGTCTGTCTGTCTGTCTGTCTCACTCAGGATGTAATGTGACTGAGATCTAACTCTGTCTGTCGGTCTGGCTCAGTCAGAATTAGCAACGTGTCGGTCTCAGGAATACATACAGTCCCACATCACTGCCAATCACTCCCTCCCTCACTCCATCCCTACCTCTGCTTCCAAATCTCTCATTCCCCCCTACCTCTGTTTCCCAATCACTCCCTCCCTCACTCCCTCCCTCTCTACCTCTGCTTCCAAATCTCTCACTCCCTCACTTCCTCTGCTTCCCAATCCCTCCCTCCCTCCCTCCCTCCCTCCCTCCCTCCCTCCCTCCCTCCCTCCCTCCCAATCTCTGCTTCCCAATCTCTCTCTCTCCCTCCCTCCCTCCCTCCCTCCCTCCCTCCCTCCCTCCCTCCCTCCCTCCCTCCCTCCCTCCCTCCCTCCCTCCCTCCCTCCCTCCCTTCCTCCCAACCTCTGCTTCCCAATCTCTCTCTCCCTCCCTCCCTCTGCTTCCCAATCTCCCTCCCTCCCTCCCTCCCTCCCTCCCTCCCTCCCTCCCTCCCTCCCTCCCTTCCAACCTCTGCTTCCCAATCTCTCTCTCCCTCCCTCCCTCCCTCTGCTTCCCAATCTCTCTCTCCCTCCCTCCCTCCCTCTGCTTCCCAATCCCTCCCTCCCTCCCTCCCTCCTTCTGCTTCCAAATCCCTCCCTCCCTCCCTACCTCTGCTTCCAAATCCCTCCCTCCCTCCCTCCCTCCCTCTGCTCCCCAATATCTCCCTTCCTCCCTCCCTCCCTCCCTCCCTCCCTCCCTCCCTCCCTCTGCTCCCCAATCTCTCTCTCCCTAGGGGCGGCAGGTAACCTAGAGTTTAGAGCGTTGGGCCAGTAACCGATTATGGCAGCCCACCATATGGTAGCAACTCTCTGATTCAGAGGGGTTGGGTTAAATGCAGAAGAAACATTTCAGCTGTACAACTGTCTAGGTATCCCCCTTTCCCTTACCTTCTCTTCCCAATCTCTCTCCCTGCCTATGTTTCCTGGGGGTTAGTGTGATAATTGAACTTTTGACTAATCTTGACCATCACACACACACACAACAATACACACACACGAAACACACACAGCCAGCTGCCCTTCTATCTTGATCTGAGTTGATTCGTTAACAACATTGACTAACAGCTCTACTGTATGTTTCTCTCCTCAGGAACCTGGGGAAATCAGGACTTAGAGTGTCGTGCTTGGGACTGGGTAAGAACACTCACCTTTTTAGAACCCATCAGCTGCTCTGAGTTGCACTATTGCACAGATCTGGGATCAGCTTACCTTCCACAAATATTACCTTTAGTCACAATGGGAAGAATAGAAAACTGGTACACGTACAACTTCCTCCTACACCGTTTGGGCTCATCTCATAGGTGAAAGAAGTGGAAGAGCAGCTGTGCTGTTTAAGAAATAAAGGCAGAACTTTCCAGGCAGATTTTGTATTTGAGGAACTACAGTTGAAGTCTGAAGTTTACATACACTGAGGTTGAAATCATTAAAACTAGTTTACATACACTGAGGTTGGAGTCATTAAAACTAGTTTACATACACTTAGGTTGGAGTCATTAAAACTAGTTTA